>NW_022196897.1:28692946-28694439 GCF_008632895.1 Mastomys coucha | reverse complement strand
TGTTAGAGTATAACTTAGTAGAATTAGTTTTCTAGCTCCAAAGTGTAAATTGTAAAGATTAAATTCAGGTTGTCAGGTTTGTTAAGCCAAGCACTTAATTTGTCACTTGGGTCCCATAACAGAACCTGGACAAGACATGTAATAAAGGGATAAACAAAAGTGCTCCTTTTCCTTAAGCTGAAATACACTTATTTTATTTTATTAATTTATTTTATTTCTAATTATACTTTTAAATTTTTGTTTGTTACCAAATATTTAAGTTGACATTATCCTCAATGGCACAAGTTTAGGGAAGTTTGTTGGTAATATTTGATTTTTAGGTGTTTTATTGATTTAAAGTTGATTTAATCTATCATATTTTATTTTAAATGATCCATGAAAGCACAAACACATACACATTTACACCTAAGATAAGCAGAAAATATATTAATAGTCCACAAAATAACACAACTGGTTAAAAGTAATAGCTTTCGACGATGCCACAAAAATAAGGAATAAAAACCAGAGAGACATTTTTTTTTATTTGAACATAGAATGAACCTAAAGAGATGGCACAGATGTTAAGTGGTCCTGGTTTGACTCTCAGGTCCCACATGACAGCTGTTAAGCATCTATAATTTCAATCTCAGGGGATCTGCAGCCTTTTATGACCTCCAAAGCAACCAGTCATGCATGAAAATATGCATACCTTCAGATAGAACACTTACATACATAAGAAAAAATAAATAAAGTTTTAAAATCATGAGGAAAGAATGAGATAGTTGAGATAGTTGAGAATGATTGAGATAGCTGATTTAATAAAAAAATTGTTTTTTGTATTTGTTTAGTAAACATGTACAATGGTCTTGCCAAAAAAAAAATGTATCTTCCATTGTTATTTTATTTTTCTGGCACAAACAATTATAAGCGCCATCACAATGATCTCCCCATTCACTTTTGGAACATCATAAAAGCTGTGTTCTAAATTAGCCTCTAAAGAATGTGTAACCGCAATTGCATTAGAATGACTGTCTGTCTTTAAAATAGAACAAAGATGAAGCTTCTGCATGTTAGGTTACAATATAATGCGAGAAAATATAATGAAGTGGTTTCTATTACAGAATCGGTTTGGCAGGTTGCCATGTTTAACTGATGTCCAATGAGTAGAGCTCTCTGAAGTCACTAAAAGTTGGTGAAACTAAAGCCTAATTTATTCCTACTCATTAAAATAATTCACATTCCCAAATTTATATTCAAATTATATTTATTAGCCCTACTTGTGTCAGGAGAGATATCAACCCTATTAGATATTTTTCTGTTGCTTTCTGAAATTAAAGAGTAAAGACAGATTCAAACAGTGCTTCAATTAGAAAGTCTGATAGATTTCTTTGGGGTCAACTAGTTTTTGAGACACTTCTGCAGCTCATATAGGCAAAATCCAAGCTCTGCCACCTAGGAGTTTCTTTTACTGCACCTAATCATGATGCAGAAAAACAGGTTTAACAGTAAAAAAA
>NW_022196897.1:28592049-28692936 GCF_008632895.1 Mastomys coucha | reverse complement strand
AAAAAAATCACTATCTTAAAGAGATACTAGAATAACTGAGATGCCCAAGTGTCTGAATAATTATTTTTAGCTGGAGGGAGCTGAGAGGAGGTGCCCAATGCATGGGCTGAGAGGAGGTGTCCAATGCATGGGCTGAAAGACCATGAGTAGAGGTTAACAGTGCACAAGGGTGTGAGGTAAACATACAACAGCCATAAGACCTTATAAAGGCTTTCAGGCGTCTTCACCAAAATATAAAGAAATCTACTCTATCTTTATGTTTAAATCATTTATGTTTTCTTATCAAGATGTGTACGAATGTTTCTGGGAAAGTATCATGTTGGCATGCATGCCTGTCAGTCCTAATATATTTGATAGGTTGAAATAAATGCACAGTAATGTGAGTTATAAAAATAGAATTGAGACTAAGAAGATCAAGACAGATGTTCTTAATCTTCTTCTTGCTTGCTTGCTGCTCCTCTGGCTAGAAGAATAATAGAGCTTTTAAAGTTTCCTGCCTTTCTTTCTTTTTTCTTGTTCTATGCTGGGATAGGCTCTCTCATAGCCTCTGCTGGTCTTAAATAAACCATACAGCCAAAGCTCTCCCTACGATCCTTATCATCTTTTCCCAACTCTGAAGCTCTACCCATCAAGTGGTGGCTTACAGGCATCTATGCTCATATATTTACTAAAATAATCTTTGTTTTGTAGACATTTATGTAGAAATAATAACTAATGATATTATACAACACTTCAAGTTCGGCATGATGGATGGTGAGGACATCAGTGGGAGGAGGAGAGGCCTAAACATCTTTTAGAAGCAGTTGCAACTCACAGATGAGTATGTAGGACTCTATTAATTTCTTTGTTTACTTCTGTGATCACATGAATATTCCAAAAAATGCAATATGATGCCTTCTTAGAATAATTTGCTTATGGAAAACAAAATTACAGTCTGTAGTGCTTAATATTGCTTGTTATCTGCAACATTAGCTTAAAATTTCTATTCAAGGGCTTAGCCTTAAACATCTGTTACAGTGAATTAAAATTAAAATTCAATAAGCTTCATATATATTAAACTTATCCAAAATAATTGGATCCCATACCTGAAATGGTTTTAATTAATATATAGGCAAATCACTAAATACAAATATCTAAAATTGAGAAAAGGAGAATATATATATTTTTTTTACCTTTTAAAAAAATTTCCACTTTTTGTTTGTAGAGCTTGTATGAAAAAACGAAGAAGAGCCCTTCCATGCCTAAGAATTAACCAGTTACTTATGGACCAAATGAGACAATGGGTTGAAACAACATCAAACTTGATTAATTGTACATCACTAAATTTGCTGCAAATGTTTAAAAAAATCTATCCCTGTTATTGATATATTTGTAGATTTGTATAAGAACGCAGAAAATAATCAGAACAATATAGTTCAAAAGATATTGGCTAGAAATCCAGGAAATATAATAGATGATTAATATCAACAATAATGAAAGTAGAATTTGGAAGATGCTTCTGGTTTTTTACAAGATGGGCATAATTAAACACACTTATTTTACTGATGAATCAACAACTTCTTGTTTCCTTAAATAAGGGACTGAGCATTCATTTCAGACCACATTAAACATAATTTAAGAATCTATGTTGTTAAAGTGCTATGAAAGTCTTCTGGTTTAATTACAGACTTTCAGAATTTTCCCTTCTTTTGTCCCAGGACTACCCCGTGCACTTAGAAAGACTTGAGTGGTACTCATCAAGGATTTATCTTACAACGATGTATATTTCCTGATGTTGGGGAAGCTGGACTATAGCAATAATATGCACATAGCCAGCTAGTGGCAGGTTTGGAGGAGTAATGCAAGGCCAGATGCTTTTTTTATGATCATGTGAGAGACTTGCAATGTAAAATAAGTCTTTCTTCACTTAATGCTTCTTCTTGTCTCTTATGAGTAAGAATAATTTCTCTTAAACATATGGCCAAAATGGAAATAAGCATGGAAATCACATTTATAACTTCAGTCTGTTATTGGGGAAAAAGGTCTTCTGAATTAGTAATAAAAACCATCTGTTCTCACTTAGAGCAAAATGCTTCACATGGATGAAGTGAGACAAGTATTCAGCATTTTAAAAAAAAAAAATGTACAGAATTTGTGATCTTTCTAAGTATGGTATGCAATCCAGTTCACCACATTGCCCATTGTTTTTAAATTTGCTGTCCCTGCACGATATGAAATATAGGGTAAGGAACCCTATATTTGGCCTTGGCCTTCAATTATCGACTACCATCTCTAAAATATGATCAAACACACACACACATGTATGTATATTTAATTTTTAGAAATCACTCATTCTTTTCTGTGAGTATGTGCTGTGTGGAGAAGTGCACATATTGATGTACATCATATGCCTGTTTGTGCTTGTATGTGTGGTGAAGCTCAAGGTCATCAGTAGCCTCAGGACTTGTTCATCAGGAATGGTCAGCTTAGTGTTTTGCTTGGTTTTGGCTTTAGACAGTGACTCTCATTGGATCATGGGGTGTGTCAGTTAGGATAGGTTACCTGGTCCGCAAGCCCCCAAATTGTCTTTGCCTCCCAAGTGCAGGGATGGCAAGCAGGCCCTACGATATCTATCTTTTCTACCTGTTCTGGGATTCAAACTCAAGCCTTTGTGGTTTCACAACATGCGCTTTCCTGGCTAAGCTGCCTTCTCGGCTACTTATAATCTTTACTCTCATGATTTGTTCACGATGTAAGACATTTTAATCATGGTGCTGCCTGTTCATTCCTCAGTTCTTTAACAGAATTGAAATATCCTGATAACTAGTTTTAATTTTGAGTTTCACACAATAAAGAATCATTTAGGAAGAGAGTTTCTAAGAGGGAGAATTTCTGGACTGCATTGGCCTGCAGGCATGTCTAAGGGAGTTCGTCCTGATAACAGTGTCCAGGCCAACTGTAGCAGGCTCTATTCATTGAGTTTGGGTGAGTCTATTTTAAGAATGGTAGGAAGAGCTGAGCACTAACAAGCATATGTTTATTGCTATCTTCTGAGTGTGGTGTAGGGTGACCAGTTCTCCCAAACTCCTGCTGTTGTAATTTCTGGACAGTGATGTAAACTCTCATCTAAACTGGGCTTTGTTAGTGTATCTTATTAAAGAAGCAAGAAATAAAAGTATGACAAAGAATAGGTCTTATTCATCCCCTGAGAGTTTAGTAAACAACAACAAAAAAGTGTGATGTAAAAATTGAAACGTCTCATAATTGTCCTACCTAAATTTTGTTCTGAAATTTTAACATATTTTCAGTATTGTGTTAATACTTACTTAAAACAAGATATTTAATTTTTATTTATTCACTTTTTAAACATTTTACATGTATAGCTTATAGATTGACAACTTTCAGCTCCCACTTCTCTAACCACTCACCTCCTTTTCTCCCTACCCACCAATCTCTCTCTCTAATTTATGTCGAGTGAGATGACCCATTGTGGGTGGTGGCATCCCTGGGCTGGTCGTCTTGGGTTCTATAGGAAAGCAAGCTGAGCAAGCCAGTAAGTTACATCCCTCCATGTCCTTTACATCAGCTCCTGCTTCCTGACCTTCATGGGTTCCAGTCCTGACTTCCTTTGGTGGTGAACAGCAGCATGGAAGTGTAAGCTGAATAAACCCTTTCCTCCCCAACTTGCTTCTTGGTCATGATGTTTTGTGCAGGAAGAGAAACCCTGACTAAGATAGTATCAAAAGAGTAGACACACTTGTCTTAAACCTGATTATAATGCAAATGGTTTGATGTTTGCTGTGGGCTTTCTGTAAAATGCCTTTATTAAGTTAGGGTATGTCCCTTGCATTCCTAGTCTTTCAAGGGCATTCATTATGAATAAATCTTGGATTTTCTAAAAGGACTTTTATGTA
This sequence comes from Mastomys coucha, assembly GCF_008632895.1. Classification (NCBI taxonomy): domain Eukaryota; kingdom Metazoa; phylum Chordata; class Mammalia; order Rodentia; family Muridae; genus Mastomys; species Mastomys coucha. Next base: position 28,689,043 of record NW_022196897.1, on the reverse strand, counting down.
TCTAATGAAATTATTATGTGCTTTTTATCTTTCAGTATATTGTTATGATGAGTTATAATTATTGATTTACATATGTAAAATAATCCTGGTACTTCTGAGATGAAAACAACTTTATTATTATGAAGAATATTTTGTGATGTTCATGAATTTTATTTTTAAGTATTTTATTAAGAATTATTCAATCTATATTCTATTGCTTTCTCTTTTTAAGTTTGTGAATCATGGTAATAGTGGCTTCATGAAAAGTTAAAAACACTTCTTTCTGTTGCAGGAAATATTAGAAAATGATCTGTAGGTTGCCCACACTACTACTAGCCACTCTCTGCCCTATTTTGGTCCTGATGGGCTACTCTCTGCCCGCTGACTCTCTAGTGGTGCTGGATCTCCCAAATTCTCTTTGCTGCCACACCAGTCCCATGCAAAGACCTTCCATCCTGCGGTTATATGTCACAACTCTCTGCCCCAGCTAGGTCCTGCTGGCTCTGTCTCTAGCTAGCCCCAGCAGCAACCAATCCTGTATTCCCAGCTCTGGTTCCCTTGTCTCTGGTTCTTTTTCCAGTCTGAACATGTTCTCTTAATTTCAATGCTGCTGTTTCTTCTTTCACCCAATCCAGCAGATTTAAGAATCACTCATACCTTAAAACCAATGAAAGATGCCTGTTGACTTGTGTTCCTACACTTTTCCAGGATTCTATAGTAAAAATATGCCAGCCTTGTTCTGTTTGTTTGTTTATTTTTAGTTGTGTTAAGTTCTTTATCACAAGTATGTCAGAATTCTAACTTCAAGTTATTGAAATGTCTAGTAGAGTTTCATTTTTCAACATTTTGAGTGTGTGAATATATGGGTTTTAATGAATATGCTTTCACTTATATGAGGTTTTCAGAGAGTCTGGCTTTTAGGGCTCTCTTTGTATTTTACTGAACATCAATCCAAGGTTTCTGCCTATGTGTAGTGTACAGATAATGAGCAGTAATGGCTCTTCACTTGCAAGCTTTTGCTAAATAGAATGTGACATGTTTAAACAATCAATTATCTTCATTCAGAAAACACCTACTGCCTCCAAAACCTCATCTGCCTATTGTTGAAATTTGGCTTCCAAACTTGTTGTAAACACAGCTATGCAATTTGTGCATTTATTCATACTCAGTGCAGAGGGAACAAATGTCCTATGCTCACACTGAGTGAAGCATAAATGCAGTACATACTATTGTTAAAGACAAGGTTGCTTTTTATCACCTGCTCCTGTCTAATTAGAATGGCGTAGATGCAAAATTCACAGCCATAACAGAGCTGTTACTCATAGTATCATAGTCAGTGCTTCCTCTTTATAATGGAAGTTAGAACCACCAAAAAAAAATTAGTCAAGTTTTAAGTTGATTCTTTTAAATGACATGATGCAGGGTACTGTCTGTTTTCTTCTATCAGTGTCAACATTTTATACTTCACGTTGAAGTCTTTGGTCCATTTGAAGTAACTTTTTTTATGAATGGTGATAGATATAGGTATAATTTTATTCTTCTTATAAGTGCATATCCACTTTTCCTACCGCCATTTGTTGAAGGTGCTGTCTTTTCTCCAGTATGCATTTTGGACATCTTTTCTTTTTGAAATATCTGATGGCTGTGATTTTGTATATGTCGTTTTAGGTCTACTGTATTGTTCCATTAATGTACTTACTTGGTTTTTGCCAGTATCATGTTGTTTTTATTAGGATAGATCTGGAGTATTTTGAACTCTGCAATTGTAATCCCTATAGCATTTCTTTTTGCTCAGGATTGAGTTGGATATACATTTGTTTGTTTGTTTGTTTGTTTGTTTCTGAATTTATACATGTATTTTTAGGATATTATTTTGTTTCTGTGAAAATGTTGTGGGTGTTTGATTGGGATTTCCCTGAATCTGTAAGTTGATTTGACAAAATTTTTATTACTACAATATTAATTCTATTTATCCATAATCATGAAAAGATTTTACATTAATGTTTTCTTCAATTTCTTGCTTTGAAGATTTAAAGTTTTCATTGTTGATTTCTTTAATCTTCTTCATTGGGTTCGTCCTGAGATATTTTCTTTTCTTTGAGTTTACAGTGAATAAGACTGTGTCTATGACCTCTCTCTTTCTCTCTCTTAGAATGTTTGTTATTGGTGTGTAGAATGTCTACTGATTGTTGAAAGATGATTTTTGTAACCTGTCACTACCTTGAAATTGCTCATTTACTATAAAAGTTTCTTGTGAAATCTTAGTGTCACCTATGAATAACGTTATATCATTTGCAAATGGGAATAATTTGACTTCCCCTTTTCCTCTTTGTATCCTTGTTACTTCTTTTCTATTGCCTTAGTCCTCTAGTTAGTTATTCAGATATTATATTGACAATTAGTAGAGCCAGTGAGACAGACCTTTCTCATTCCTGATTTTAATGGGATTGCTTCAAATTTTTCCTCTGTGTAGAATGATGTTGGATGATATATTGCTGTGTATAGTAAAAGTATTCTGTATTATTGAGGCATATTCTGTCAAGGCCTAGTCTCTCTAGAACTTTTATCATGAAGTCATATAGTGTTTTGTCACAGGATTTTTATATATTTATTGGGATAATCATGTGTTTTTTGTCTTTAAACCTATTTATATGATTTTTATATTTATTGATTGGTATATTTTCAATCAATCATGTATCTCTGAGATGGACCCAAGTTAATTATAGTTCTTCTTTTTGATAAACGTCTGTATTCAGCACACAACTATTTTACTGGGGAATTTTGTGCCTATGCCCATCTGGGCTGTTGGCCTGTAGTTTTCCTCTTTGTTATGTCTATACCTCCTTTTTTATTATTATTATTTTAATAATAGTGGTGTTGTAGAAGGATTTTGGAGACATTTGCTCTGTTTTTACTATTTAAAGTAATTTAAAAAGTATTGGTTGCCAGTCTTCCTTAAAAGTTAAATCCTTCCATGATTCCACCTTTACTTGGAATTTTTCAATTTAAATTCTTTTGGGGAGGTTGTTTTCTGTTTTAATCTTGGCATTAGTTATGTTTCTGCTTAGGTTGTTGATCTATTCTTGGCTTAACTTTGGTGGTTTTGATGTTTAGTTAATTTATTTTAGCATTTCTTATTCAAGGATTCACTTATAATGGATTTAATTTCTTTCTGTCTCCTTAATATTTCCCTGTTCATTTGTGATTCCGTTAATTTAGATCTTATTGTGATTATTTAATTAAAGTATATACTGATTTTGTTTATATTCTCAGAGAATCAACTTACATTCACTGATCTATTGTGCTTCTTTTATTCTCTTTTATTTATTTCTGCTCTTATTTTTGTGCTTTCTTCTCATTTACTTTGCCTGGCTTTGATTTGTTCTTGTTTTTCCAAATTTTTGTGTTTTTCAGTGTATCTTACTAGTTTTGTTGTGTTGTGTTTTTATTTATTTATTTATTTATTTTAGGAAAGTTCTTTTATTTCCTTTTCTTAATTCTTTGACCCATTTATCATCCATTAATATGTCACTTAATCTAGATGAGTTTATGTATTTGCTACAGATTAATTTTTGCTTATTTAATGATTGTATTGAGGTCAAAAAGGATTCATGGAATTGCTTAAATAGTTCTGATTTTGTCAACACTGGTTTTGTGGCCCTGTATGTGTTCTATTTTTTTGTGCTTCTGAGTAGAATGCATATTTCTTGGTGTTTTGCTAGAATAGTCTGTAGATCTGTTAGGTCTGTTTGCTGTATAATGCCATTCTGATAATATGAGAGCTGATTTTCAGGCATGGGACATCCTGAACAGTTTCAGCTCTATTCCTCCAAGTTCCATGTCTCAAGTGTGTAGTGTATTAATCAATAGAGTCTTACTTTTGAGTTATAGGAGTCTGTGAACAGTAGTGGTGACAACCTATATTGCTTCTGGAGTCTCTTGATATCCTCTGAACAACACGTGAATGTGAGGTTTCCAATATCTACCACTGTTTGGTTAGAGAGTCTAAAGCTATTGGGGAGCATATTATCACATAATGTGGCATAAGTTTATTTAAATTCCATATATCAATACTTATACATGCACACATATATGTATTTTTATATAAGCGTATGAAATTGGGTCTTTTCCTATAGCCTTTTAAACATCTTTATTGATATTAACCCATCCTTCATTTTCACCTTCCCCCTCCTCACGTTTTTAACCCTTTCTCCATATCACCTGTGTTCTAATATCCTCCACACTAGAGCTTCTTCTTCACCTTTACCTTATGGATTCTTTTTACTTTTCTGGTTTCTGGAGTTATTTGAAGTTATAGTCTCAAATCTATATATTTGAATCAAATGCCCAAATTTAAGAGTTATTTACGTTTAAAACCAATTAATATGTCCTTTTCATAACATGTACTCCAAAGTATATACATTCCATTATTTTCTGGATAATTGTATAAAAAATACTCTGTATTAGAACCCTCCTATTTTTTCCCAATTTTTTTCTATGACAGAGGAACATTATTTGCTTTAAATTAATCAGAATACATTCTTTGTCTTTCATACCACTCAGAAGACTTCCTACAATTTTCACCTAAAACCATATTTTGTATCTATCTATCAGTCTTGAAATTGGCTTAATGACTTGTTTGCTGTAGATCATGTTGTACTCTCTTCCAATTAAAAACCTGCTCTGATGACATGTTAGATTTGTGCAATATCCCTAAACCTACAATCCTATTATGTCTCTTACCACCCCAGAATTTTCCTTTGGGAAATATCTCTCAGGGTGAAAGTAACTTTAGGCAGTTCCTTTTCTTGAAGCACACCACCTAATCTGTCTAGTGTGTTTTGTCAATAGGCATGTTTTTTGTAGTAAGCATGTTTACCTACACGTCCCATGTCTCAAAGATATTGTCACATTATTGAGGTGCTACTTGAATGTTTGGGAAAAATATATTGAAAGGCATTCTGAGGGAATATGGCATCACATTTAGCTTTTGAAGTCTCAGAGCCCAACTCTGGCATACTTCTTTCAGCAAGGCCACACCTCTGATTCACTCAAACAGTGTTACCAGCTGGGGACCAAGCATTCATACATTTGAGTCTATGGAGGAACAGTTTCATTCAATGAACTATAGCTTCCTTAGGAATTTTATTCCTATTTTGGACTAAAGAACATTTTTAAATGAATTGATCCTGTTTTATTGTCTTCAATTTAAATCTGTTGGGCAAGTCTCTGAAATAGTTTAACCAAATATTTATTTCTGTAAAGCAGTCTGAATACTTGTCCTCTCCTAAAATTTCTGACTTATCTTTACTTACTACAGGTAAAAAAAAATAAGGGAAATGCAAAGAAGTATGCAAGAATTACAAAGAATAAAAAAGTTATAGACTTACCACTTAGTGAAAATTATTATTAATCGTAAGGAATATTCTCACGACATAGTTCCCTTAAAGCTTGTTCTTGATAATTTATTTCTTTATGAGATCAGAAAGTAAATATAAAAACACCAGTTTTTAAAACTGACAAACTTTGAGGTCAATTACATATAAATGTGAAGCAAAAATAATTGTTCTTCATAAATGCCAGAAAAGTTTCTGAAATAAATTAGATAATAAATTTCTACTACATAAATATGGTATAAAAATTCTTGCTTAAACATACTTTCCTGTGTTATTTGCTTTTTGACAGAATCACATGCAAGTCAGTGAGGTGGCTCAAGGGATAAAGATGCTAGTCTTTAACTATAATAACCTAAATCCAGTCACCAGGATCAATAGTGTAGAAAAAAAGAATGACTCTAGAGAGGTGACCTCTGCACATGCACAAGCACACACACACACAATTTATTTAAAGAAATAAAATATACAAACCTGCTTTCTAGAAAATCTCTGGCTCATGTTGGTTTCTTTTATAGAGATGTAATGGCAACTCCTATAGTATAGTGGGTTGAGAGAAGAAGAAGAAATTAAGCATCCATAGACATTTTAAAGGAGAAGAGTAGCTCAATTCTTCCATTTTAGTAGAGTGCATCTTCAGAAGAACTTTGAGAAAGTATGTGACCTTTCTGCCCTTCCTTTTAAGTGCTACCTGTGAAACGTCATTGCCACTGGACATATTAGAATAGCAGAACTACAGAAAGAAGAGAAGAAAGTGAACAAGAATTACTATAGTTGATAGTAAATAAAGGGAGGGATATATCTGTAAATGTGTTGTGTCTTAAATTACCCAGGAAATTCCTACTGTATTCTGATACAGATGTTGCTAGTAAATATCTAGACTAAAGTTATCCTAAAGTAATTTATAAATATTGGTCGTAAGAATGAAGGAGGTTGTGGTTCTACAGGAGCATCACATAATTTCTATCTCTAAAATGTATCCCTTTCTCATCTCTCTTGCCAGTATACTTCTCTAGTCACCATCATTGTATAATGTGGAACAGTATTCCACACTCTACATGCTTTTTATACACAACAGAGTGAGCTGTTTAATAATATGGATGTAGCACTTCTGTTCTTTTTAAAAGTTTTATTAAAAGACAAAGTGTGTGTGTGCTTTGTCTTCAGGTATGTCTGTGTGCTATGTGTGTGCCTTGTTCACATGGAGACCAGAGGTGTTGAATATCCTGAAACTGAAGTTACAGATGGTTGTTAGCCATCATGTTGGTGCTTGGAATTGAACCTGGGTCCTATTAAATACCAACTAGTGGTCTTAACCAAAGGGATGTTTTGAGCCATCTGTCCGGCCTTTGATTAGTTTTCTTACAAACTCCATTTTATTACATCAGAGACAATATTTGTCAGACTCTTGCAATTCCCCACTATTTTTGTGAGACTTAGGTTAGAAACCAACTTCAAACTGTCTTAGCTCAGCCTTTTTTTGGTCAAACTATGAACTTATTTATTGAGTGTTTTCAATTATAAATTCAGAATAATCACTTACTTAGTTTAAAGCAAAAAATAATCCTACAAAATTATTTATCAAACAAAATCACATAACCATATTCATTAACAGTCAAAACATTAGATTTTGTCTCTGCAGAGGGAAAATATTTTAGCTTTCCATTTATCTGGAAAAAATTAAGAGACATCAAAGATAATATTTTGATGTATATATTTATACCAATTACATAAGCCCATATATACATGTATGTGTTTCTGCACATTGATAGATCAGGAAGTTATTACTGAGAAACAAGAGTGTGCATATGTCCATTGCATGCATATATATATATGTATATATGCACATAAATATATATATACATGTATATATATACAATCCACATACATATAATGCATGTTTGCATAGTTTCAACATATAGTCCACATTATTATACAGGAAAATGCATGACAATCCAGAAAGCTGTTATAAATGTAACTTTTATTTTCCACTTGTAATTGTCATCTAGTAAGCTTACTTCTGAACAAGGTCACCATTTCTAGTTCTTTCTGAACTACTCTTGCTGGTTCAACATTTCTGTACTGGCTCAAAATCTTTTCCAAGAAGACTGATTCAATCTGACTTCTTTTAGCTTCTCACAGAATTGCTTTGCTTAGATTCAAACTAACTCTGGCAATTTGTTCTAATCTTTTGGCTCATTTTTTATTCTCTGGCTTCACCTGCCTCTGCTGACCTGCACTGAACTGCATGAACTCATGAACGAACTCAAGTCTACTGTACTCTACTCATTGCACTGACTTCCAACTGACTCTCCCTCCCTGCACTGTTCTCAAATAGCTTCATTTTCCTATCTGTTTCTGTATGAGTTGCACATTTTCTATATCTGTCTCATTCAGTCAAATCTTTTTCTGTTTCATCGCTTTGTCTGCCCATTACTGGTCACTTTCAAACAATGTTACTTCCTTCTATGAACTAACCTCACTAAAGGCATGCCTCTATTTTAGCCAACTCACACTGTATTCTAGGGTGCAGCTGCATTCCTGCTGAATCATGCAGACCTAGGTCTTTGAATAAGATCTCTTTTTAGAGCAACAAAGTTGCTAGATTAAAATTCTGCTACAGGGTGATATAAGGAACATTTTAAAATTTTGGCTGGGTGATCCTCTTTTTATATGGCAGCATATATAACTTTTGTACTTAGGTAAGAAGTTCAAGCCTGACAAATCAGTGGAAGACTTATGTGAAAGCTGTTTTGGAGTCTTTGTGAACAGACACTCCTTTCAGACTGGAAAGAGTGATATACTGGTGTGTAACACCAGGCAGAGTGTACACTATGCTTGTTAAAATGTAGAATGGTATGACTATTGTTATGTTCTCTTGAGAATCAAATACTAATATGATCCTCTAAAACACCTCGAATTTTGGAGTGCTTGAAGTAACAATTTTATGTTAAAATTGGTTTATGTACAAAATAAGGAATGAACTAAGAATGAAGGACTCTATTCATACACATAATAAATTTTAGTCTTAATGGAGTATAATTGCTGACTGAGTTGCTTCAAGTTACTATATTTAAAGCCAAGATGCTTTTGAAATGAGCAATAGCAGCAGATTATCAAATAGCTAGGGAATCAGCTCACAGAAAAATAGTGCCAAGCTGCAAATACCAAAAGATATTACTAACAAGGTGAGAGCCACTGAGGTAGCCAAGACACAATCTACTCTAACAGAAAAAAGTGTTTGAAAATATTTACATATGTCTTCAATTCTCACTCCAACCTCACCCCATTATTTTAATTAAACTGTATTATGAGAGTAAGGACAAGATATGATTCACACTTGATATTTACTAGATTAAAGCTCAAGAGACACACAATATGCTGTATGCTGACTTGTTCCATGCATATGGACATAAACTATGATACATGCTGTCTGATTCCAGTCATATGGACACAAAATGCGGTATATGCAGTCAGGTTCCAGTCATTTGGACACCATTCCAGAATGTGGTGATTCAGTGTTTCTAGACATAAAGAGGATACAATCTATTTATCTTCCTCAACTTTGTAAAGATATAAAGCTGTTCACCAAATTTTACATAAAATGGAAAATTGCTTTTACAGTTTAACCAATCAGAGATCTTTTAAGGCCTCACCAGGTTACCTCTGTTCATGTCATCATGAAACTGTTTTCTGAATTACATTTTAACATCAGTCATACAATTAATGTAGCAACTGCCAGAGATCAGAGTTTACATTGTTTTTGCATTAAAATTAAATCCAATGCAAGAGTACACCGTTTTACATAGTGTATTTATTTACCTCCTAAAACTTAGATTTCACCCATGTCTTCTCATTGTCTTTTGAACAGAAGATGAACATATCTTCTGATGGATGATGGTATGAACAAAGAAGTATAAACAGATAAGTTCTGTGAATGATTACCAAAACAGTGCTGACAACTAATAAGTTCAGTGTGAGAAAAATGGGTGTCAGCTAATTATAGAAAGGAGGATGAAGAACACATGCTCACTCAAGAAATTTGCACATTTTTCCCCTCTGTGAATATAGAAAAATAAAAGCACACTTGATTTTTCCAGTGATTAGAACCATAAAATTTAGCTGTGTTTTTGGTTTTATTAAATATGAATTTTACATGTACTATTCTTGCTAAAGTGGTGTAGATAAAACTGCTTGTTTGCATTTTAACTCACTCAAGTTCCCCTATCTCTCTTAATTGGTTTAGAGTTAATATAAAACTAAAAAGTGTTTGTTCATAAATCCATATGCACAGATGAGAAAAAGGAATATACAATTGACAGGCACAGATTATGTGTCAAAATTTAAAAAATAAAAATTTAAAAAACATTTACATACCTATTTACATTGGAAAACATTTTTTAGTGCTTTTACTCTGCAGCATAGACCAAAGGTAGGTTCTGGATCTGACTATATCAGTGGGGGGATAACAGAGGCTTGACTCCCATACTAATCAAAACATACTGTCATGTGAGATCTATTTTTCTTAATTTGTGTGTTGGATATTCTTGCTTGTCAATTTGACTGCATCTGGAGTTAGCTAAAATACCAAATTGGAGGAGCCCATGGGGAATTTTTGCCTAATTTGAAGTGAGAAGATACTCTTCAAGTGAGAGTAAGAAAATATGTGGAAGCCACACCTCTAATCTGGATCTTTGGGGTAGGAAGATACTCCTTTCATCCAAATCTCCTTGGGCTCCACCTTCTGCTGGAAGCTTATGTGAGGTTATGGAAGAAAAAACGCTTATACACTTTGCTTGCTCTTGCTTTGTTCATTTTTTCACTGGCATTAAAGCATTACCACTTTATTGAAATCTATTGTAGAGAAAGCAGTTAACAGGTGTCTATAAAATAGTATATATGTGTGTGGGGGGGTGTCTTTGATTCTCACCAAAAAGTATACCTTTATGTTAAAAAAGGCATGATATTTTTCTTTTGTTCAGACATCATAGATTGGACAAAGATGTTTTAACTTTATGAAAGACATTCTTAAGTCTATATTTAAAAGCTATCCAAAGAGAACTCAAATCTTGAGCTTGTGCCTGAATAGTAAGCAGTCATCCATTCACCTTTGAACATCTGAAATCTCAAGGCAATAATAGCACAGAACAGAAAAATATCTGAAATATTCCTTATTGCAATACATCTGAGATCATTTTTGAGATCCTTAGAACTTATTTAATATTTTCTATCCTTAGGCCTTTCAAGGACTTTGAACCATTTTAAAAAATCATTTAGCAGAGATGTAATTATTAATGAGAACAATCAATGTAAAGTATGCTCTTTTAATAAAAAGTTACATCTAAAACTTGTTTATCCTTTAACAGGAAGCCTGTGAACGGGTAAGCGTGTTTACATTTCTTAACAAGAGACCCAGTGGCTTTCATTAACAAATAAACTAATTAGTGTACTAACAAGGTGGCAGCAGCATTGGGGGAAAGGAGCTGATTGTCTGCTGTTGCTTAGCTCACAACATTCCAGTTAACCTAGATGTCAATGACAGAGATCTGAGAAGGATAAATTATAGCAGGAATATAATCCAAATACTGTATGTATCGATTAAAATGATAGTGACTAGTCCATAGTTCATTACCTAAATAGAGAAATGTTAATTGCTAGTATATAGAGACAGATAAATTTGAACGATGTTGGCTCCAAAGTTTTAATACAATATAGCATACTATCCTAGTTTTCTTTCTATTACTGGGCTAGAGACCATGACCAAAAGCAATTTGTGGAACAAAGAATTTGTTTCATTTGACAGATTATAGTTCATCCTAGAGGAACCTGGAAGCAGGAACTGATGTAGAGATCAAGAGGAGTGTTGCCTACTGGCTCGCTCTACATGTCTTACCCAGCTTGTTTGCTTATGCAACCCAAACCCAGCATAATCTGGGTGCCAGGGTTGGCACCATCCCTTGAGAGCTTAACCCCCTTACATCCATAGCAAGAAATCACCCTCTGGCTTACTTACATCTTATGGAAATATTTCCTCAACTGAGGTTTCCTCTTTAGAGATCAACTTGGTCTGTGTCAAGTTGACAAACCATAGATGGCTATGTGGAGCTTAGGTTTAGCAAAAGATAGAAATTACAAAACACTGTGATGTATTGTTCTTCAAAAATCCCTAAAGCTTTATACAACAATTGAATAAAGACATGAGTACCAGCTTTATGTTTCATTATGGACTGAGTGAGTATAGTGGCTGTTTATAAAAAATCTTATTTCCAGAAAGCTCATCCTTTGGTATCCTAGTACTAATGGATTTTTAAAATCTCCTCTAACAGGGAAGCATTTGGTACACAGTGAAACTTTTCTTTGAGACGGCTGTCACTGTAGACTTTTCCACTATAAAAACTCATATTCGTTGTTATTTTGTAATAAAAACTCAAGCTTTTGATGAACGTCTGGATTGGTAGGATGGCTAATTTCCCTTTCTCCGGTCAGTAACTGTTTCAAGATTTAAATTCCACAAGAGAGCATCTGTCTGCTAAAAGTTTTGCTACTTCCATCACAAAGTTTTAATATCCATTGAGTCCTCCAATTTTGTCAGTAGTATAGATAACAGATTGTAATACTGTCATTTTTCTGTGGAATTTTATAGACTCTTAAACAGTTCAAGTTTGGCATTAAAGTGACCTTCACAAGTGATAGTCTATGACTGTCTATTGCATTGGCTGTAAAAATAGCATCAGACACAATTCTATCCATAGTTCATTGTATAGTCAGCATAAGTAGAGATAATATTTTAGAAAGTATATAGACTGGTGTTCTTAAAAATTGAATTTGTTATTTTATTTATCCACACAATAAATCCTTACTAGAGAGTTAAAAATAGCAGACAATTTTTAAAATTCCAGGGACCCACCTCAGACCTTACATTATAAGTGGTGCAATGATGAACTCAGTTTTGTGCATTTGTTCCATGGTTATTAATGTGTTAAAACAAAAGGAAACAGAATCAAGAAGATAATATATTGGAATCAAATGATGTGATTTTAATTAAGGTCAGTGGACATTGTCTGAATCTGTACACAGGAAATTACCATGTGAGGAAAGGAAATACTGTATATTTGAGAATGAGGTACAACAAAGATAATAGTGTTAACCTAAAACCATACTTGACAAGTAAAGAAAAGGAAGCAAATCTTTGTCAAATGTTTTTTCTGCATCTAAGGAGATGATCATGTGATTTTTTTTTTCACATAGTAGATTACATGAATGGATTTTTGTATATTGAACCAATCTTGCATCCCTGGGATGAAGCCTACTTGATCATGGTTAATGATGATTTTGATGTGTTCTTGGATTTAGTTTGCAAGAATTTTATTGAGTATTTTTGTATCGATATTCATAAGAGAAATTGGTCTGAAGTTCTCTTTTTTGTTGTGTCCATGTGTGGTTTAGGTATCAGAGTGATTGGGCTTCATAGAATAAATTAGTGTTCCTTCTATTTCTATTTTATGGAATAGTTTGAGGAATATTAATATTAGGTCTTCTTTGGAGGTCTGGTATAATTCTGCACTAACGTAGATGAAGAAATCAAAATATTCCAGGAAAAAACAAATTCAAATAGTGTTTATCTGCCAATCTAGCCCTACAGAGGATCCTAGACAGAAAATTCCAGCACAAGAAAAGACACCAAAAATTATACCAAGGAGAAGACAAGGTATTAATCTCACAATAAAGCCGAAAGAAGAGAACCACTTGTGCATAATGCCACCTAAAGAAACAAACATAACAGGAACTAACAGTCATTTGTCTTTAATATCTCTCAGTATTAATGGACTCAACTCACCTATATAAAGACGTAAACTAACAGACTGGATATACAAACAAGATAAAACATTTTGCTGCATAAAAGAAGCACACCTCAATAACAAAGATAAATGCTACTTCAGAATAAAAGGCTGGAAAAAGGTTTTCCAAGCAAATGGTCCCAAGAATCAAGCTGGAGTTGCAGTCCTAATATCCAATAAAATAGACTTTTAACCAAAAGTTATCAAATGTGATGAAGAAAGATACTTCATATTCATCAAAGGAATAATTCACCAAGAGGCAATCTCAATTCTGAACATCTATGCCCCAAATGCAAGAACACCAACATTCATAAACAAAACTTTACAAAAGCTAAAAGTACATATTGAATCCCACACAAGAATAATGGGAGACTTCAACATCCCACTCTCACTAATGGACAGGTCATTGAAACAGAAACTAAACAGAGACACAGTGAAATTAAGAGAGGTTATGAACAAATGGATTTAGCAGATATCTACAGAACAATTCATGCTAAACAAAGAATATACCATCTTCTCAGCACCTCATGGTACCTTCTCTAAAACTGATCATATAATTGGACACACACACAAAAAGCTTCAACCAGTACAAGAAGATTGAAATAATCCCATGCATCCTATCATATTTCGATGGTCTAAGGCTGTTGTTCCATAACAAAAAAATCAACAGAAAGCCCACATACACATGGAAACTGAACAACTCTCTAATCAATGATAAATTGATCAGGGAATAAATAAAGTAATTAAAAACTTCCTAGAATTCAATGAAAATGATGAGACAACATACCCAAACTTATTGGACATAATGAAATCAGTGCTAAGAGGAAAAATTATAGCACTAAGTGCCCAAGTAAAGAAATTGGTGAGATCCTACACTAAGCAACTTAACAGCACACTTGAGAGCTCTAGAACAAAAGAAGCAAATACATCCAAGAGCAGTAGAAAGCAGGAAATAGTCAAACTCATAGTGGAAATCAACCAAATAGAAACAAAGAGAATGCTGGGTGGTGGTGGCGCATTCCTTTAATCCCAGCACTTGGGAGGCAGAAGCAGGTGGATTTCTGAGTTTGAGGCCAGTCTGGTCTACAAAGTGAGTTCCAGGGCTACACAGAGAAACCTTGTCTCAAAAAACCAAAAAAGAAAAAAAAAAGAAAAAGAAACAAAGAGAATGACACAAAGAATCAACAAAATCAAAAACTGGTTCTTTGAGAGAATCAACAAGATAGATATACCCCTAGCCAAACTAACTAAAGGTACCATTGGAAGTGTCTAAATTAACAAAATCAGAAATAAAAAGGGAGACATAACAACAGAAATGGAACAAATTCAAAATGTAAAAAAGAATACCATCAGATCCTCCTACAAAAGCCTATACTCAACAAAACTGGAAAATCTAGATGAAATGGGTGGTTTTTCTAAACAGATACTCCATATCAAAGTTAAATCAAAGGCAGGTTAAACTCTCTAAACAAGGCCATAACTCCTAAGGAAATAGATGAAGTCATTAAAAACCTCCCAACAACAACAAAAGGTCCAGGGCCAGATATATATTGTGCAGAATTCTCCCAGAAATTTTTTTTTAAATGCCATGCAGTTGATATTATTTGAAGCTCTATACTACTGTCTTGGTGGGATAAAATCTATTTATCTTTCAGTGAAGCAACTAACATTCACAAGAACAACCCATTTTAAAGTGTATGAGGCAGATTTCCAGACATTACAGGAAAAGGAAAATAACATTATCAAAACATATCCAAAGTTTGGTTTTCACATTGAGGAATAAAATCAAACATATACTATCTTTGAAATACATTGACAGTCACTCAGAATCTACTTTTGTATAGCCTTATATTCAAATAATTTCAAATAACTTTATGACACATAATTGTATACACACAGGACTATAATTGTAGTTTAGGTCTTGGCCTCCCCATTGAATTCCCTGACCAGCATATGATAGCTAGGTAAATTTGAGATAAAATATTTACACAATGATTTGATGTCTATGATTTCTGAGTTAAAATATGTGACTCTGAAAATGCTAAGCAGAGCGGGTAACTCTGCATCATAGAGAATTAAAATGACTCTATACATCTGATACCTTACATTGTCCAAAGCTTTGACAAAATTGGTTTATAACATGATATTGAGAAAGTGATTATTTCCCAAAAAGGTATGAAGAAAACTTGCTATTATTAAATAATTGAGGACACCTCATTTCTTGTTACTGTGATGTGATTCTCTAGGAACCGTTTAACACTACAAACTTTTTATAATCCAGACATAGTTAAGATTGTGTTTATGACTTCTTTTCTGGATGAGAAATGTCAAATGCTGTTGCTATAAGAGATATTTGAAAATTAATTTTAGAAAAGTTATTAGAAAATTAGTCACCCACTTCTTCAGCAATGTCTGATTTTATTGGCTGTTGTGGAGCTCCTAATATGAAAAGTAGCAAGCCATGCAATGGCAGCTGAGTGGTGCACTGTACACTCAGAGAAGCTGTAAGGATGCTATGTTAGGAAGTCATAACAGTTGGGACTGGTGCCTGTCTGTGTTCCATGGTATTAGACAGTTGAAACCGTAGCCAATAGAAAAAAGAATTTGAACTCTAAAATAAGTCTTATGTAGCAGAAAAATGCTTTGTGGCCAACACTATATCATAAAAGCCATTTTCTGGTTGAACAGCTTATACCATCTTATGATGTACATGTAATCTATGTTAGATCAGGCAAAGATCGCTAAATACATTGGGGATGTATTTGGAATTCAGGACAGTTTTTTACATACACCTTTGGAAGGAAACTTAATGTTATCAATATGATCATTAACCCTGACAAAAACATGGAAAAATAGGCCATTGGATGGTGTTATTGATTTCACCATGGACTGAGGTCCTCATCCAAATTCTTGACAGCAACAATTTATCCCCAACTTTCTTTAAATTCTTTTCTCTGTTATTAGAACTTTAGTTCCATTTCAACTAAGAATGACATTTTAAAATTCAACCCCTGGGGTTCAGGCATTCTGATGTCTTCTTCACATCTCAATATTATATAGGAATTCTACAAATTTATAATTGTTTCATGAAAATTAACTTATAGCATTACATTTTTTACCTACAGCCATTAATAAAATAATCTATCAATGATTCAAGTGATAACATTATTTCCTATTTCTTCACAATACTTGTTTTCTGTTTATTCATTGACCTATTTTCTTGACCAAAAAGTTTTAGATTAAGGAAAATACTCAATCACAGTGTGTCTTTTGAGTCCAAACTAAAAGGATTTTCTTTAAGGATATTGAAGACAAAGCAGGATTTGTTTATTATTCATTTATTTCCAAGACATAAAGGCATCTTAAGTGTTTAAATTAAATATTTTTAGACAGGTAAAAAAACAATTATCTTTGGGTTCATATTCTAATTATGTTGAATAGAATATTTGCTAACACTATTTTCCATTTCCTTCAATGCTGTGGAGAATTTGTAAACAGAATTATGAATTTTAAAAAAGATATAGGCATGCCTCAAAAATAAATGAACACATGTAATGAATGGTAAACCTGCACATATATTTATATCAATCTTTAGATAAAGCTATAGTTAAAAACAGGCAATATAGTATAGAACCTATGGCACATATATGAATTATAACATGATATCTATTTATATATACAGATACACAGAATGACAGGTAGATAGACAGAAGATGATAGATAGATAGATAGATAGATAGATAGATAGATAGATAGATAGATAGATAGAAAGATAGATAGAAAGAAAGAAAGAAAGAAAGATAGATAGATAGATAGATAGATAGATAGATAGATAGATAGAAAGATAGACAGACAAAGAGACAGACAGTAAAATGTAGTTAGATAGATAAAAAGTTATGGGGGTTTATATTTTGACTTTGGTTCCTTCCACTTGATATGAAGATAATAAGTAACCTATTTTAATATTAACTAAATAAAATAATATAACAATATACAATAAAAATTTAACAGTAATCCTGTTTCCAAAAGTGATCTTTTCATTATTTTCAATATGTTTAGTGCAGCACAGTTAACACTTGTTCTCATGAGCACTTTGTCCAATGGAAGAAGGCTGACTCAGAATCAGTTTTGTAGTGAGTTAGTTGCACAAGGGTGTAGGCAGTCTGCCAAAGACATTGGTTATTCCAAACAATCATTACCAGAAACTTTATTACAAAATAATACTTGTTTTTTTTACAGCTAAAATCTTGAGATAATTTCTTGATTAGGAAAGATTATTTTTCAAAGTTGTTCACAAAGATGCTGGCTAACAACTAATAAATTGGCAACAACCATCCTGGCTTGCTACTACTTTTTTGCAAGACACTGGCTGCCAGAGAGCACAGCTTTCACAGTGTTTCTGGATTTATCTCAATTCTATTTAAAATACCTGCCATCATCACCCCTTAAATAAATGGCTAAACTAGAGAGAAAGTGTAGATTACTAAGAATGACACAAAAAATATAGATTCATGTAAAGGATGGAACAAGATCTGCTAGATTTATCATACACAATGTGTCATTTCATGGTCGGCTCTGGGGAGTCAATCCTATTAAATTACTGCTCAGATATCTTACCTGTCTTCTCCCAGATATATACATACATATTCCGGACAACAAAATGTATGTATCACATTTTTCTTTACTTATTTATACCATATACTTGGACATGACTAGTAACTCTACCAAGGAAGGTGCTATCAGTTATAATAAAGGTCATTGTATTACAGAATATATGAATATGTAAGTCTTCCACTCCAGGAGCCATTCGAGGCAATACTAGGATGCATTTCTAAAAGCACCTTCATGATGAAGACTAGTGACCTCTGACTGACATTCAGGCAAGTGACAATCCAAGGGCAAGAATTATAGCATTTATTCATTCAAAAGATGTCCAACTAATGAAGGATAGTCAATGAATATTAATGAAAGCAATAAATAGATATTTTACATTTGAATCCTTATACTATGGAATTTCTCATGCAGCAATTTCCTTCAAGTTTCTTTCATGTTTAATAGGAAATGTGATGACATCATTCTTGGCTATGCTAAAAAATTGCCTTCATTTTGTATGTTCTTCACACTGCAGAATTCTACATAAAACACCACAGGGCACTTATCTCACATGGAACTAGAGGCACATCTTCCTTCTGCATTTTTGTCTCCTAAGGTAAAAATTGAAGCCTGAAAAGATGAAATGTGTTATTGTAGCATCTGAAATAAACAAACTAGATGCCAAAAACTGTTATTTAATTTTAAATTAATACTTAGCAAATTTTTGCTTTGCATAACAATGGAGAAAATAGTTGAGGAAACAAATATGCCTCACACAGCTTCATTAGAAATCCACATCTTGTTTTAGCACAGTTTATTTTTTGTAGTTAACAAGCCAATGCTAATAAACTTTTGTTTGCAAAAGTTCATGGCTTCCTCAGATTACTTTTGTTTTTATTCCATATAGTTGCATTACCACTTTTTTCTTGGCTGTAGCATTTTCTCATATTTTCATTGTATTTCATCATTTAGACCTAGACAGTTTAGAAAGTATTAAGCTTGTACATTATAGAATATCCTTCAACTATTGTCTGATGTTTATGCTCAGGATCAGTATGTGCTCCTTAGAAACTGAAAGAACCATGAATATAAAGCACCATTTTTTAATGCAAAAGTCACATTACTATTACATCATATCAATATGATTTATGACTATTGGCATCTTTCATGGTATGGATGAGATGATTACCAAGTTTCCAATGTAAAATCACTCTTTTGCCATCTTTAATACAACACATTCTTAGATACAGTCACTAGTCAAAACCATAACCCAAATCTACTGAATAAAAAGCCATGTTCACGTTCATGAGCACAGACTACTTAAATAAATTACTCTGACTTATTCCTAAGAGATTTATCTTGTTTTTCCCACTCTTAATGCATACAGCCACTTGGGCTAGCTGTACATTTACTAGAGATGTTGTTTATCAAGGTGAAGAATTTTGTTATATCCACAGTGGTGTGTAGACTATAAATGTGCATGTGAGTGCTATTGCTCATCTCTGTCAATCATGTGAATGACAGACAGACTCTGTCAATCATGTGAACGACAGACAGACTGGGTATCCTTTCCTCTCTTTTTTCACCTTATATTTTTATGCCAGATTATTTCCATGCACTTGAAATTCCATTCGTCTAAACCAGATGTCGGCAGGCATGTACTGCCATGCCCAACAACTTTTTTTTTAATAGGTGCTGGGTACTTGACCTCATGTCTTCTTTCACAGACATCTCATCAGACATCTCATCAGTAGTATGCTCTGAAATTTCTAAATACTGAGGTTTTCAGTTCTTTTTCTGTTATTAATTTCCTGTTTAGTTCCATTATGGTATGGAAACACCTTTTCTCTGATTATTTGAAATGTGTTCAACTGTATATCATAGCCTATAATGTATTCAATTTAAATAAATTTTCAATGTGAGATAAGGCAAGTGTATCTGATGCTGCTATTGCAGTATTCATAAATTCAAGTTAGATCAATGATTGATGGTGCTTCTCAGGGAAATTCTATCCTTATTGATTATTTTTGCCTATTTAAGGTATCAAATACTGCAAGAGAGGCTCTGAAATATTCAGCTGTGTAGTAAAGTTGTTTTCTCATTGAAGTAGTCAGTTTGTCCTTGTATATTTTGTACTTTTGCTGTTAGATCCAATAGATTCATGATTATGTTTTCCTTATATAGCAAAATTGTCATCCCTGAAATGTTTACTGTTCTAAGATGTACTTCATCTGAATTAATGAAATTGATAGTTTCCTTAGAGCTACTGCTGGGATATACATTTTCTCCATCTCCTTAATTTTAACTTATCTATGCCTATATATTTAATATGAGTATCTTGTAGACAACATATGGTAGAATTGTGTTATTAAAATAACTCTAAAAATCATTTTGGTTACTAAGTAATTTTCCTTTAAGTATCAATCTTCTTGCATTTTACATATTTGAGTGACAATTTTTTATTTTGTTCCAAGTATTTATAATTTTTAGGGTCTTCTGCATTTAGTTATATTTTGCTTACTACTATGCTATTTAATCTCTAAATATTTTGAGTGATTTTTTCTAGTTATCTTTCTGTGAGAAATTTTGCCTAGTCTTCAAGTCTTGGTATTGGGAACAAAGACATCTTTGATGTGAGCAAAATGTTCTCAAGGGACCAACACAGGAAAGATCTCAGCAAAAAGAAAGTTCTCTTACTTCCTAACATTCTGGAAGTGCCTTTCTGTGCCTAGTGTTATTCTGTATATTTTGTGTTTACCCCTGGAATTTTTGTACCAGAGTATCACAGTTTTAACCATACTTCTGGTTCCCATAGAAACATTAACAAAGAAACAAACAAAAAGACATTTAAAAGATTATAATTAAAATAAGTTATCAGATACATTAAAAATTAGTATATGTGATAATAGTTTCTATTTCTTCACTTTTCTTTATCTTCAAACATTCACACTTGACTTAGTTTTGCATTTCAAATACTTGTCACATTCAATTTCTCTGAAGAATTTTTTTTTTACAACTCTTCAACAGATTTGTTTTCAATGAATTCCCTTAAATTCTATCTGCTCAAGAAAGAATGCATTTCTCCTTTAATTTTGAAGACTCACTTTCCTGGATTTGGAATTCCCTACTGAAACACTGATTTTCCTCTCAATGTATTATAATTTTACATCATACTATGATACACATGTGGTTTAATAAGACACATGGTGCATATTTTTTTGCTTTGTTTATAGTTAATTGAGTTTGTCTTTGTTGCTTTCAGGATTTTCTGTCTGACTGGCTCCCTTCAGAGTGATATCATAGTCATTGATGCTGTTTGCTGCCTTTGTGTAATTTCTCTCTTTCCATCTAAGTAGCTTGTCCTTCTGTAAGTCTTTTGGATCCCCAGTATTTATCAGTAAGTTTTGGAGAATTATGTCATTTATTCTGCAATTGATTCTTCTGCTTCTTACTTTTGTTCAATAAGGTGCATCTCTGTCATTAGAAAGTGTGAAACAATTTTCAAAAATTCATTGCAGGCTTTAATATTTTCATGCTTGTATTTTGCATAAAAAGTTTTCTTTCCTCAAATGTTTCAATGCAGTCCTTATTTGTCTTGTCGAGTTCTTAATTTTAACTTTTAGTTTGTTTTTAAGGTAGTTTTTGTCCTATGTTTATTACACTGGAATATTTCAAACTAGTGGAGACCTGACTCTAAAATCTCTGACTATCTATCTGTTTGATACATGATCTGTCTTTTTGGTAGTTTTCCTTGAATTTTACCAAGAATAACAATTTGATTATTTGTTTGTTTGGTTGGTTTGGATCTGTTGTTATTGTTGCTGTCATTGTTGTGAAGGATGGATGTCACATCCCAGGTACAGAGACCCTCCTGGGAGGGTGTATGAATATTCTAATGTTCATCTTTGTTTTTGGCACCTGTAGCTATGTACTTTATCATTCTTTTACTTCCTACCTTCCTTTGTCTTTGAGATTCCTTAATACCCATTTCTTGAGCAGAATCTGAGCCTTGTAGCTCAAGCAGAGGCAATAAAACACACTGTTTTGTTTTATCAAAGAGATGTAATAAAACTCTACTGCTCTGATCCTGGTTTTCTTAATGTTAGGGAAGTGCTTCTTTGTTACCATGCTACCACAACACTAAACTGTACTGCCTCAAGTTCTTGATGGCTTTCTGTTCTAGAGCTGTGACTCTCACTAGGTTCCTTAGGTGAGAGGATGGTCAAATGAGGAAGGACTGGGCACTTTTCTTCTCTGTAGTTGAGTTAGATTCCAGAAAAGCTTTATGTAGTACAGATGACATCATTAGCAGAGTGATTCCTAATGGCTACTTTCCCTCTTCCTTTTTGAACACTGTGGGATCAATCTTGTTTGCAAAGTCTGAGAGTAGGATGATAGAGATCCTCTCAGTAATTCACAGAGCAAATGTAAAGGACCACTGGGTGAAAAGACCGCCTCAGAATGAGCATACGCCCAACTCCAGGAGGCCAGCAAGGTAGTTACTGAAGCCTCTTCCTTTTAGACACACCTTGGCCTGTGTAAATGGGCAGGTGATCTGGGCTATGCTTATTCCAACTGTGTGCTTTGCCTTCTTACTTACACTTTCTAGAATAGTCATCTTTTTGCTTGTTTGTTGGGCTTTTCTTTTATTCTAAGGAAAGCAATCATTCATGTTTTTGTTTCATTTCATTATTTAGCTTAGCAAACCCTCTGAATACTACTATTACTCACTGCCTTCACATTGCAAATTAGATCACATAGTTATTCTTCTGTGTCCTATGATCTCGTGTTTCCTCCATACATCCTACCTTTCAATATCATTCTCAGTCTCTGGCCCTCTGACTTCTTTTGTAAATGGCATTTGTAAGTATTTGTAAGTAATCATGTTTATTTCCTAAGACACTTGTTCCACTCTATAGCTCAGCATCATCTAAAGCTAGCTGTGTAGTCCAGAGTAGCCTTGAAATTGCAGCAATCTTTCCTTCCTCAGTTTATCCAGAACTGGAGTGGCAAGTGTAATACCACTAACTCCAGTCCTCCTACTGTGATTCAGAAAACATCACACACACTCACTATGAATCTAACTAATTTGTTAAAACTGTGTTTCTTAAGTAGGGGGATGGTTGTTATTTGTTTTCAACTTGACTACAGCTGGAATGATCTATACTCCAGAAATGTAAGGCACACCTGTGAGAAATTTTTTTATTTGGTTGTTTGGTTTGAAGTAAGGGAAATTCACTTCCAGTCTGTACACTTGAAGGGAGTAAGACATAAAATGTTGATCTAGATTCTAAAGTAGAAAGACATCACGACTTTTTCTAGACCTTGAGGTAGGAACACACCTTTAATTTTAGCCACAACTTTCTTCTGGAAGTCTATTTAAGGAAATAGAAGAAGGAAGGTTTTGCTCTTTGCCTGTGTCCTTGCCTTGCCTGTACATCCATTCCTTCATTGGCATTAGTGCCTACTTCTTTAGGATTCCAGCATATACTGAAGATAAGCTGAGAAATCCAGTCTTGTGGACTGAGAAAATACTGGATTCTTAGACCTTTTTGTTCATAACCAGCAATTTTTGGATTAGCTGGAATACAGCCTATAAGTCATTCAAAAATTCCCCTTAATATAGATAGAAGCAGACTAGATAGATAGATAGATAGACAGACAGACAGACAGACAGACAGACAGACAGACAGATAGATAGATAGATAGATTGGTTGGTTGATAGATGATAGATAGAGTACAAGTTCTATTATTCTAGAGAACCTTGCCTAATATGGGTATATCTACATAATACTCCAATTTAAAAATGTAGCATAGTTTAGGTAACTCCTTTTCATATGTGGACTTTAGTCTATACAAACTGTTTTCCGAATTTACTATAGGACATAATATAAAAAATTAGAGAGTGCATAATACCAAGGGCATGCACTTATAGTACTTCGGAGATAGAGGCAATAGACATTTCCATTGTGAGTTTGAGGCCAGTTTGGAGTATGTGAGACTTTGTATCAAAATAAAATGGTCAGGATTGTGTGATCTTCAGGTTTTTTCATATTGGCCCTTACTTGCTTACATGCATTTCAGTTTCCTCCATGACTTTATATCTTATTACCTCTCTTATTTACATTTAAATTAAAATATGTGTATGTTCACACATGTGCACATATGAACACTGGTACACACCGAGGCAAAGTGAAGTCATCAGATCCTCTAGAGCTGAAGTTAGAGGTGGTGGTGAGCTGCCATGTAGATGATAATAACAGAACTCAGGCCGTGGCAACAGCACTAAGTACTTAACTGTTGAGCCATCCCTTCAGCCTCTCATACATCTTTTTAGTGTTGATCATATTGCATATTCAGAATTCACCACAATTTATTCCTATAATGAGAAAAATCTTGGCTGCTTGCAAGCTATATATTCTGTTTCTTTTTATAAAACTGATAGGATTCTAAGTAATACTAATAAAAGAAAACAGTAATGAAACAAAAACTAACTAATTGAAATAGAAAAAAAAACCAAAGAAACAAAAGAAAAAGAGCCCCCAAAAGGTACAAGAAACAAATCCAGATGGAGAGAGCCATTAGTTCACTCTCTGAAATCCCTTACAAACTCTAGACTGGAAGCCATAGTATATAAGGACTTAGAGAGTAAAGGGAAAGAAATATATAAAAGCAAAAAAAAAAAAGTAAGATACATTCTTTTTAATAAAAGGGAAAATCCTTGACACTTCATTATGAAACAACTAACCTCCAAAGATATTACTAAATTGGTTTTCAGTTGGCCATCTACTGCTGGACATGCAGCCTACATTAAGAGAAGTTTGTTTCCTTTCTCTTAGAGAAAATTAAATTTTCATTTACAAGTGGAGATTGCTTCTAGGAAAGGGATGGGAGCATGTGGCAATGTTTTTTTTTTTTTCCAGCTCTAGAATCCTGTCTGGTGCAGACCTCTGTAGACCTTTACATTCTGCCCTATGTGTGCATCAATTTGTTGATTCAAAGGGCTTTGCAGTTTTGGTATCATCCCATCCCTCTGGCTCTTACACTCCCTGCATCCACTTCCATGGTGTTCCATGGACCCCAAGGAGAGGGAGTTAATGACGATATCCCATTTAGGGCTGAATGGTCCATGTTCTTTCCCTGCCTAGCTATTGGCCTCTATATGTATTTGCATCTGCTCCAGGAGACAGCTTTTCTGATGATTAAATAACATGTCATTAGGCATCATTTTATTGCTACATTTCTTTTCCTTCTTAGAACACCTGGCTTTACTGAGGCTCCCTGGGCTATTTAGTCTGAGTTTCGTGGTTATCTAAACAGTGTCAGGTAAGGGTTTCTTCTTGTGATGTAAGCCTTAAGTCAAATCAGTTATTTCTTCATTGCTCCCACTAGATTAATGCCACAAGCATATCTTGCAGAAAACATAGCATCACATGTCCAAAGATTTTTGTTTCTGGGTTGATGTTTGCATTTCTTTTTTAGAAATATGCAGATTATCTACCTATAGCAGAAATACAAGCAACAAGGGGTGTAGGCTCTAAGTAGGGAGCAGCTGCACTTCTCTGTTCAGTGAATTGTGTGAGGGTTGTCTTCTGTATTGGGGCTTTGCCATCAGTTTGTGGAGAGAAAATTGTAGTCTTGGGAAGAGTCTAGTTCGTTTGGGGGTTCCAAAGAGACTCTTTTAGCCAATGTCTTAATTAAATATAGCCTAATCCTGGTACTTGAAGCTCCATTTGGTGACAAGGAATGCCCAGTTGTGACTGTCTTCTCCATTATCTCACAATTTCATTGACATCTTCTTCATATATGTATGTATTTTGGAAGCTTATACTGTATTGCTTCTGTACTGTTCTTCAAATGGCCTTTAATGTTAGCTTCCCTGTCATATTTTCTCTGTCATCACAACTTTCCTTACTGTCTCCTCTTGATCTTCCTATTTCTACACATCTTACATCCATCTGTAACTTTCTTTTATATTTCCCTTTCTTGAGAGATGATCTGCCCATGCTCTCTCCATTATTCAATAATTCTGTACCTATGCTCTGTAGTTCTAGAGATTGTAGCTTGGTTATCATTGACTTAACAGGTAGTATCAAAACATAAGTGAGTATTTACCATATTTTTCTTTCTGAGTCTGGGTTACTTCACTGAGTGTAATTCTTTTCTATTTACATGTACATTCTATTCTATTTATATGTGAATGTCATGATTTCAGTGCTGTAAGCAGATTAGTAATACTCCATTGTCTAAATGTAGGTATTTGTTGTTGTTGTTATTATTATCCATTCTGTTGAAGGATATCAAAATTGTTTCAATTTCTGGCTATTATGAGTAGAGCAGCAATGAACATGTTTGAGTAGGTGTTTCTGTGGTAGGATGAAGTATCATTTGGATATATGCCCAAGAGCGGTATAGCTGGATCTTAAGGGTGATTGATAATAAATCTTTCTGAAGAAGTGCCACACACTTATTTCCATGGTGTCTGTAGAAGTTCGTACTGTCCTACCAGCATTGTATGAGTATTCATCTTACTCTACATCCTTACTAGCATGAGCTCTAACTTGAGTTAGGGATCTCAGCTACTATGATGAGTATAAGATAGAATTTCAAAGTAATTTATATTTGCATTTCCTTGAGGCAAAGATGTTGCATCATTGATTACTAAGGATATCAAACATTTCTTTAAGTGTTTGTCAACCATTTGAATTTCTTCTTTTAATAATATTGCATTTACTTGTGTACCCCATTTTCAGGTGGATTATTTGTTTTCTTGGTATCTAGCTTTCATTTTTTTTTTTTTAGTTCTTTATATATTTTTGGATATTAGTCTTCTATTGGATAGGTAATTAAAAAAACAAAACTAAATAAAAAACAACAAACAAAAACAAAAACACAAAAAACAAAACCTTTTCCCATTCTGTGCTGCCACTTTGTCAAAATGATAATGTTCTTTTCTGGCTTTTCATTTTGTCTCATTTATTAATTGTCATCGATCTTGAGATAATGCCTGTGATAATGGTGTTCTCTTCAGGAAATATTTTCCTGTGCCAATCAATTCAAGGTGATTCCCCACTTTCCATCCTGTCTATCTGGTTTTATATTGAGGTTTTTGATCCATTTTGAGTTGAGTTTGTTTGAGGTCATAAGTATGAATCTATTTATATTCT
Organism: Mastomys coucha; assembly: GCF_008632895.1. Lineage (NCBI taxonomy): Eukaryota > Metazoa > Chordata > Mammalia > Rodentia > Muridae > Mastomys > Mastomys coucha. The sequence continues at coordinate 28,662,073 of NW_022196897.1, read as the reverse complement.
TTCACAGGCAGCCATTCAGTGGGTCCCACACCATATATTGAATATACTGCCTTTTTTCCAGTGTGTATTTCTGGCTTCCCTATTTAAAACAAACAAAAAAGAAGGGTATCCATAAATGTGTGTGGATTTATGTCTCTCCTGTCAATTCAATTCCCTTGAGTAATACACCTGTTTTGTTGTTATTGTTGTTGTTGGGTTTTTGTTTGTTTGTGTTTTTCGTTTTGTTTTGTTTTGTTTTGTTTTTTGACAATATCATGTGGTTATATTACTATAGCTTTGCAATGTAATGTGAGAACAGGAATGATGGTGCCTCAAGCAGAGCTCTTTTTATTAAGAACTGTTTTACCTATCCTTGTTTTGTGTGTGTGTGTTTCCATATGAAGCTGTTAATTGTCCTTTCAAGATCTGTGAATAATTATGTTGTAATTTTGATAGGGATGGCATGGAATCTATAGATTTTGTCAGGCCTTGGGACCTCCCCTTGAACTGGATCCCACCTTGGACCTGTCTCTGTACCTCCTTATCCTCAGGCTCTTCTCCATTTCCATCCCTGTAATTCTTTCAGACAGGAACAATTATGGATCAGAGATATGACTGTGGGATGGCAACCCCATCCCTCATTTGATGCCATGTCTTTCTGCTGGAGGTGGGCTTTGTAAGTTCCCTCTCCCTACTGTAGGGCATTTCATCTAAGGTCCCTCTCTTTGATTCCTGGGAGTCTCTCATCTCCCAGGTCTCTGGTACATTCTGGAGGGTCCCCCCAACCTCCTATCTCCTGAGGTTGCCTGTTTCCATTCTTTCTACTGGACCTTAGGGCTTCAGTCCTTTTCCCTCACCAATGCCAGATCAGGTTCCCCTCTCCCCGACTCCCTCCTCCGGCACCATCCACTTTCCCTCCCAGGTTCCTCCCTCCCTCCCCACTTGTGATTGCTTTCTTCTCCCTTCTCTCCCAAGTAGGACTGAGTCGTCCTCACTTGGGCACTTTAGCCACTTTAGCTTGTTGAATTTTTTGAGTTCTGTGGACTGTATCTTGGGTATTCTGTACTTTTTTTTTTTTTTTTTTTTTTGGCTAATATGCACTTTTTTGTGAGAACATATCATGCATGTCTTTTTGTGTCTGAGTTACCTCATACAAGGTGATATTTTCTACTTCCATCCATTTGCCTGAAAAACTCAGGATGTCCTCCTTCTTAATAGCTGAGTAGTATTCCATTGTGTAAATGAACCACATTTTCTGTATCCATTCTTCTGTTGTGGAACATCTGGGTTGTGTCTAGCTTCTGGCTATCACAAATAAGGCTGCTATGAACATAATGCAACATATGCCCCTGTGGCATTTTTACTATATTAATCCTATTAAACCACAAATTTAGAAGCTCTTTCCACCTTCTGATATCTTCCTAATTTCTGAAATTCCTTGTTTTATTCATTTTTTTGTATTGTTCATCTGTTTCTATTTAAGTGATTTTTATACCCAAATTTGATTATTTCTTGCTGTCTATTCCTTCTGGGTATGATTTCTTCCTTTTGTTTTAGAGCTTTCAGTTGTACTGGTAATTTACTATTATGAAATCTTTCTCTCTCTCTTTTTCTTTTTCTCTCTGTCTCTCTCATAGGTAGATAGCTAGGCAATGCTAAGATTTGCCTTTTAGAACTGATTTCTCTCTCTCTCTCTCTCTCTCTCTCTCTCTCTCTCTCTCTCTCTCTCTCTCTCTCTCTCTTTCTCTCTTGTTGGTGCTTTAGTCCCTGGGAGTTCTGAGGGTACTAGTTAGTTCATATTGTTGTTCCTCCTAAGCTGAAGGGGCTGCAAACCCCTTCAGCTTCTTGGGCCCTTTCTCTAGCTCCTTCATTGGGGACTTCACACTCAGTCCAATGGTTGGCTGTGAGTATCTATCTCTATATTTGTAGGGCTCTGGCAGGGCTCTCAGGAGACAGCTATATCAAGCTCCTTTTGGCAAGCATTTCTTGGCATCCACAATAGTATCTGCACTTGGTGACTGTATATGGGATGAATCAATAGCCAGAAGCTGGAAAAACCCAGATGTTCTTCAACAGAATAATGGATACAGAAAATGTCGTACATTTACACAATGTAGTACTACTCAACTATTAAAAACAATGAGTTCATGGAATTCTTAGGCATATGGATGGAACTAGGAAATATCATCCTGAGTGAGGTAACCCAATCACAAAAGAACACATTGATTAGTGGATATTAGCCCAAAAGTTCCAAATACCGAAGATACAATTCACAGACTACATGAAGTGAAAGAAGAAGGAAGACCAAAGTGTGGGTGCTTTGGTCCTCCTTAGAAAGAAGAACAAAATGCTCAGGGGAGCAAATATGGAGACAAAGTGTAGAGTAGATAGATGTTTCTTAAATTTGACTTTATCTTGGACTATCTTATTTTCTCCATCTGTTGTGTTTGAAAGTTTTGCTGGGCTATAATAGTCTTGTCTGGCCTCTGTTATCTCTTTGAATCTATAGAACATCTGTTTAGGATCCTCTTGCTTTTTAGAGTCTCCAGTGAAAATTCAGCTGTTATTTTAATATCTGCTTTTATATATTACTTGCTCTTTTTTCCATTGCAACTTTTAATTTTCATTTCTTATTCTGTTCATTTAGTGTTTTGATTATTATTTTCTGAAGTAAATTCTTTCCTGGTTCTATCTACTTGGTATTCGGTATGCATATTGTACTTTAATTTGCATCTCTTTCTTTATGTTAGGGAAATTTTGTTCTATGATTTTTATTGAAAGTATTTTCTGTGCCTATGACCTAGGTTTCTTCTCCAAGCTAACTTCCTAATATTCTTGGATATGGTCTTCTGAATTGGAAGTTTTCCTGGATAATTTCTGTCAGGATAATTTTATGTTTAACACTTTATTTGACCAAGGTTTCCATTTCTTTTATCTTAGTGTTGATATTGGATGTTCAAATGTGTTTGCTACATATGTCATAGTGGAGAAATGGTGTCTGTCTTACATGTTTAGAAGTACTGGCATCATGTCTAAATGGCCAAGTAAACTGGTAAATAATGCTATAATTCCAAGCAGTACTGGGCCTATGAAATTAGAAGATAAGGTACATAAAAATCTTTTTGGGTTCTAATCGAAAATGTGCATTGCAATATTGTACAGGCAGCCCGTTTGCCTCTTGGATAAACTTACTCTAAAATATCCCAGTATTTATTTTATTTTGTTAAGAAGGGGGTACACTATATTGTTCAGATTACCATTAGACTCAGGACCCTCCTATCCAGACCCCTAGTGTGAAGATAACAAACAGGAGCTTCTGTACCTTGTTGATCTTGATATGGTTAAGTACATAAACTTTATTGTTCAAAGACTTATTTTATTGGGAGTAGAGAAATATCTAAATCAGTAAAGTATTTTCCTTGCACTCATGAATGTCTGAATTCAATTTTTGGAACACACAAAAATATCAGGATTTGGTGGGAATCACTTCTGAAATCAGCATTGGGGGTCAAACATAGGTCAAACCCTTGATCATTGCTCAGCCAATGAATTAACCCTCAGGGTGAGATTTGATCTCCAAAACCAGGTGAGTGGTAACTCAGAAATGGTAACAAAGTTTTCATCTTGCTTCCATACCCAAAATATTTTTCTCTCTCTCTGTTTCTCTGTCTCTGTCTTTGACTCTGAACACACACACACACACACACACACACACACACACACACACACATTTGTATATGTGTATGTGTATCTCATGTTCACAAGCAGAAAAATTGATTTTCATTCAGTTTTATTCAAATACATTGTTTGAGGATGTAGATTGATTTTTAAATAAGTCAAATAGAAATAAGTCTTTCATTAAAAAAATTCTTACAAAATTCAAATTACTAGAAGTTAGTTACACATAGAATCATTTAATCATTATGGTGTAACTGAGGGGCACTGGATAAAAGCAGTAAATCTAGAGGTTGACAAAGTTACTTAGAAGCTTATTTGCCAACAGAGACCTTTAAGCCTTGCCTTCATCTTTTGCTGAGTCTGTTCCAAGGATGCATTTAAGAACTACCCCTGTTATCCTATCCTGAATCTACATTTAAAACCAATTTACCCATTTGTTTAAATATTTGATTTTGGATACCTTAAAATCAGAAGGAAAGAATTAGCGATCCTTTTTGAGGTGTAGATAATAATTGAAGCTTGTCATATTTTATGTAAGGAAGTGCTTAACCTGTTGTCAGAAATAAATCAATCCTTAAAATAAAAAGTTCATGCATGGACATTATCAAATAAAAAACTGATGAAAAAAACTAAAATCCACTCTACTTCCGAGCAAAAATGGTAACCATTGTTTCATTCATTGTTTCTCTATTATATCTTATGATCATTTATTTAGGTTTATTTAGGTTCTTCCTTTCTTTCCTGATTGATTACCTGCCTTACGGATATCTAAGGAACACAGTGAAAGGATAAACAATTAAGGTCCTAATGGTTCATTTAGAAGTAAGTGTGGATGTTAAAGCATTTTCTTGGTTGCTTTATAGCTTGTGAGACATCATTCTCTCCTTAGCCATCCAGTCCTGACGACCTGCTATTTGTTATCATAATGTTGTAAAAAGCAGAAGACAGAGAGCACTCTGTCTTAAATGCTTGGAATTTGAAGCAATTTACAGGCATTTTCCAAAAAGGTAAATGGTGAAAGACAAATATGATGTAAACAGACAGGTGCTTAATGGAGAAAGGGTATTAAATCTACAAAATGTTGCAATATGAGTACTTTGTTTACACATACTTTATGGTATTCATTTTGTTTTAGTGTTTAGAAATAAAACATTAAAACTTACATTATTGACCAGTATGTGCTATGCAGCTTGAGTCAACAGGTACATTGGACACCACATAGAATTTTTTGCTGTAAAATGCCTTTTTGGGGCTAAACAAGTCTTCCTTTGAAAATGTAAAAGTGGATAGTGATGACTAATGTTATGGATTCATTTCACTGAGCTTAATGAAGGAAATACGTGCAAAGAGGAAACAAGGCAGTTTTAAGGTAAAACAGGATTTAGTGAGTTTCATTGAGTTAAGGCCATTTGATGGTGTACTGCCCTACATGATTTCTTCTAGGCACTGAATATCATTGAATTTCTAATATGATTTCTTCAATTATTGATTTGTTGCTTGTCTGTTCTGGAGGAAAGTCAGATGAAGATCAGCTTGGCAGTATTTATAGGCTGCATCTCATCTGTGGGATGTAATCCATCTTCGTTAAGTTCAGTAAAAGTGATAGATGGCATTTGGCAGTGTAATGATGTGATCAGTCTGGCAGTACCCCTCTAAATCTGGAAGTGGTGCTTTCTGCAGTGTAGATATTTAATCAGTTATACACCCCATTACTGATTTAATTCAGAATGTCAGTGGCAGGTGAATAATGTGAGTATTTGTATATTAATATCATATTGTATTAATGCTCCCTTCGTTTAAGTGTGCTATTCATCTGAAAATCATAAACAGTAGCATCATTGGTAGAATAAATTTAGTGGAGATGTTAACCATCCTGCACCTTCCATTTCTAAATCCATCATGTCAGCAATATTTCTTTATATTTTTGTCCATAGTACTATGTCTAAATAAATTTCATGACAAACTCATTATTTCCTGAATTTCAAAAAATTGTTAATCTATATTTAAGCTATAAATACTGTAATTTAAATTAAATTTAAGTGGATTGCTTAGAAAAATAATAGGCTATTGAGTTATATATATATAAAGGAGGTTTTAAAATGTTTAATGATATATTGTTAAACTAATCCTAGGAGTTAATTCTTTGTGCATTTTGTTTTTGTTTGCTTGTGTAATTTTTAAAATATATTTTCACATATGTAAAAATAAGTGTCATCTTTTCTATTGTGGTTTTGAAGGCTAAAAATTTGAACTATGCCTTGTTTCTAGATTGCATCTCTACCTCGAAGTAAATTGCATAATTGTTACAACATAGAAATATTTGTAATTTTAACTTTCCTATTTTACAAAATTAAGTGTTTGCTATCTTCTGTAGATTATACAGATTTGGTAGAATTCCATGATTACAGCACTCAGAAACCTATACTATATGCATTTTAATGAACTCTAACAGTCCTACATGTTTGTAATTTCACATGTAATCTGAAGAGAAATAATTTCAATTTTCCAATAGATGCCTGAACCATGAGTAGCATCATATTGTCTTTACTACATATGTATGCAATTGATAAAAGAGTGATGTTTAGATTAGGAGCAGAAAGAAATTACCAATAAGACCTAATAGACAAGTGGATTGGCCATAGCAATATACTGTCATGAAATTATTTGAATAACATGCAAATATTAACATTTTTTTCTTTAGCTGCTTAACTAGTACCCTCAGAGCTCCCAGGGACTAAACCACCAACTAAAGAGTACACATGATGGGACTAATGGCTCCAGCTGCATATGTATAGTAGAGGATGGCCTAGTCAGTCATCAATGGGAGGAGAGGCCCTTGGTCCTGTGAAGGTTCTATGCCCCAGTGTAGGAGAATGCCAGGGCCAAGAAGTGGGAGAGGTTGGGTTGGTGAGCAGCGGAAGGGGAGAGGGAATAGATTTTTTTCCTTTCTTTTTCTTTCTTTTTTTTTCAGAGGGGAAACAGGGAGAAGAGATATCACTTGTCATGTAAATAAAGAAAATATCTAATAAAAATATAAAAAGAAATAAAAAAGAAATAATTGATAGGGCCACTATCATTGGGGATAGTTTTAAAAATTGTAAAAAGGCAGTTGAATACATTCTGTCAATTTCACAAAGAGAAACGTTGATTTTCCAAATCCTTCTGGGTGTCTTCTCCAGTAGTTATAGATTATGGGATAAAAATACTTTTATATAGTAGTTCTCCATAAGTGACACTTGTTGACAAACTGAACAATCAGCTTAATCCATTGAATAGTACTACTCAATAATATCTAGGTCATTTGTCTCATGAGCTTTGAATGCACAAATATCTTTGTTCAGTCACGTTACAGGATTCAGGTTCATCTTTACTGAGATATTTTTAATGTTTCTGAAGAATACACCAATATTTTGTACAAAGCCTCAATTCATAAACCTTAAAAGTGAAAATGACTTCTGTGTGACCATTAGATCTCAGAAACCAAAGAAAAATAAGCAAGATATGCCAATGAAAGAAAGAAGAAAAAAGATGTCTATTTTATGATTACATGAAAATGTGATCACCTTAAGACTCATAGGAAAACCTAATGATATCTAAAAATACCTGGATGAAAGTTACAGAGCAGCTATCTGTCAGTCCATAAATCTGACATATCTGTTTGAAACTTGTTTTGTGAGAATGTTTCTCATATTCATTTATTTCAAATTTAAATATCGTCTTTATTTTCTCTCAGAAGCTTCTATAATCGTTAAACTGACATAAGGGTTGCATGTTACTTTGTCTTACTTAAAATATATAACCTTCAACATTATTACTAACAGCGATTTTCATAGTGTTTCTTTCTAGTAAGCCATAAGCTTTAAATACGAATGTCCTCATTTATCTTCATAACATCCTAGTACAGTTAGGGACTGCTGGTCATTAAGTCATTTTATACATGATAAACAATGATCACATGGAAGCTGTTCTAGTCACTTAGTCTGCTGATTACACAAATTGTACTAAGTAGGTTAAGACTCACTTATACTCCAGTGCCTTGAGGATTACTTGGCTTCATGTGTCACAAATCTCTCCATGATAGAGACAAAGAAATGTCTCATTCATTATCTCTGTTTGATCTTTCGGTCACTATTTTACTTCTAATAAAATAAAAAATATGATTTTATGTATTCATCTGCACACATACATAGATGCAAGTAAAAATGTACTCGAACTAGGCCATAGGTCTGCAGCTGGCCTTCTGATTACATGCCCACTGCCATAGGAAATTCCACTTAAATTTCTTCAATATTACACTGTGCAAATAGCAAATGACTGCTTCCCAGCCCATAGCATCAAAACCTTTGGCATTTTTGCTTAAAATTGGTTGCTTTGTTTTTTAATTCAAGTCTGCCACCCTCCTTGCCTGCTTTCTGTGTTACTTTTAGCTTCCTGCTCATCAATTAAAATAAAAATATCTTACAATATTGTTTTGAAAATAAACTGCTTTGAATGGTAGCACAGTTTTTAATATGGTATTCCCAGTTTTCTGTCTTAAAAACTCTCAGACTTGTTCTTCTAATTTCTCATTTTTTTCTACTGTTTCTAGTACTACATGAACACATAGGGTTGTTTTTTATTCTAGCTTTCTGAAGAAAATGCCAAACGAAGAGGCAAATACTGTCTTTTTCATTATGGTAGATTCTTGCCATGTTTTTTCTTTACCTACTCTAGCCAGTTTGTCTCTCCATTTTGAATCTTAAATTTATGAAAGACATGTGGCTTGAGAATTTTCTCCTTATCTTCTTTTAACGTGCTATGTACTCTCTTTAGGAAGCTTTCTATTAACGATACCCCAAGTGAGCTATATCCCTACCTCTTTTTCATTGACTTCCCCCCCCAGTATTATGGACATATGTAAAACAAATTTTTTGTACATATTCAAATCTTCCACATAATTTTTCCAATTTATTTTTACTGAATTGTGAATAATGCCAAAAATAATAAATTTTGTAAATCAATGTTTAAAATGTATGCTTTAAATAGAAAATTCAAAAAAAAAGAAGAATTAGTTTTTTCTTAAAACAGATGGTATTATAGGAAGGCTAACAAAAAGACAGCTAGACTTTTACCTTCTGAAGTTTGGAAAGAAAATTTAAAATTTATTTTACAGGCTTTCCCAAACTTACATTATGCTTTTGATACTCTCTCATATTCTGCTTTAAATGACATTTTATTGTTTAGACCTAAAGAATAAAATGAGTCACTAATGATTTGAAATTTCTCCTACTTAGTAAAATTATGTACACTCATATTGTTAAAGTAAACAAAGCATAGATAAATTCAGATTTCTCAAATGAACACTAATTTTATGAAAAATAATTGCAAATTTTCTTGACATATATATATATATATAATTAATACTTATTTGTCAAATATATAAAACCTATATCAAATGTTCAATGCATATCAATCAGGAATTTGGTATTTTATATACTTTGAGATACTAGAGTTTTATATGAGACAAATATTTGAGCTGTAATTTCACACCATATTTATACCATCTAAGGTGACTGAACATTTTGATGGGTATAGTACCCTTCACTGACTACCGTGGCCTCTTAGGGACTGCAAGGCGTCTGCCCAGGCTCTTCTGCCTGGTGGAGTTTCTGTTGAGAAGTAAGGTATAATTATGACACATCTGCCATTTTATGTTAATTGGCTTTTTTCCCTTGCAGCTTTTAATATTCTTTCTTTGTTTTGAACATTTAGTATTTTGATTACTATGTGACAGAATGATTTTCTTTTCTGGTTCCATCTATTTTGTGTTCTGTTACAGTCTATGTTTATAGCCATCTTTTTCTTTAGGTTAGGGAAGTTTTCTTCTATGATTTTATTGATATTTACTGTCCTTTGACATGTGAACCTTCTACCCCTTCTATTTTTATTTTTCTTAGATGTTGTCCTTTCATAGTGTTCCAAATTTCTTGGAAGCTTTGTGTAAGAAACTTTTTAGATTTGGCATTTTTTTTTGTTGTTTTTTTGTTTTGTTTTGTTTTTGTTTTTCTGAGACAGGGTTTCTCTGTATAGTTCTGGCTGTCCTGGAACTCACTCTGTAGACCAGGCTGGCCTCGAACTCAGAAATCCGCCTGCCTCTGCCTCCCAAGTGCTGGGATTAAAGGCGTGCGCCACCCCGCCCGGCGGCATTTTTTAAAACTAGTGTACTGATTTCTTCTGTCATATCTTCTAAGCCCGAGACTCTTTATTCCATTCCTTGTATTCTATTGGTGATACTTGTATCTGTAATTCCTGTTCTCATTCCTAGGATTTCCATCTCCAGGATTGCTTCGGTTTTTGTTTTCTTTATTCCTTTTACTTCTAAATTTCGGTTTTGAACAGTCTTATTCATTTTCCTCACCTGTTTCATTCTATTTCCCTGTGTCTGTTTGATTACATTTTCCTGTATTTAAGGGACTTATTTCATGTACTTTTCAGAGGCCTCTATTATCTCTATAAGATTAGATATTTCAGGTTGTTTTATTTGTTTTTCTGGTATGTTAGGTAATCCAGGGCTTGCTGTAGTCGGATGACTGCTCTGTTAATGCCATATTGCACTGCTTCTTGTTGATTGTGTTCTTATGCTGGCTTTCAGCCATCTGATTTTCCATGGTGGTAGCAAGCCTCTGTGATTGCAAGTAGACGGTTGTCCCTGATGTCAGTAGGCCTCTGGAATTGCAGATAGAGATGGTTTTCCCAGGCGGCAACAGGCTTCCTCAGATGCAGGCAGAGATGATAGTCCATTATGGCTTTAGGCCTCTAGTTATCCTGGGTAGCAGCATAATTTGAGGGATGCCTTCAGAGCTGGTAGTCCCTGATGGCTTCAGGCTCCAGAATCGCAGACAGAGGTATGAAAGGGAAGAAAGAATGCTGAGGGAAGCCTGACATCCTTTTAAATAAAGACTTTTTATGCATTTTCTGGTCCACAAAAGTTGCTAAGTGAATGATAGCTTGACTTGACAAATGTGACATTTGCAAGACTAAATTTGAGTTGATATTCATGATTATAGTGAATTTGCTTAAGAAGATAGACATGGTAAGGTGGTTTTGGTAAAAACACTGACTGGTGTACCAAATAAAATGGAAGATGAAAAAAATTAAAAGAGAAATACAATATTGTTCTCTTGAATGATCATATTTAGTTGGGATGAATGAAATTTACTTAGGCAATTAAGGTTAGGGAAAGATAACTTTTCTTTTTTTAATTTATTTTTTTATTTTTTTAATCCTTTTTTACAGTCCAGACTTCATCCTGCTCCCTGTCTGCCCCTGCCCAACTGCTCTCCATCCCATCTTACCTCCCCCACCCCCTGTCTCCAATAGGATGTCCCCACTTCCCACCCCCACTCCATCAGACCTCCCCACTACCTGGGGCCTCATGTCTCTCCAGGGTTAGATAGATCTTCTCTCACTGAGGCTAGACCAAAAAATTACATTTCTAATCGTGTTTCTTCCTAACTTAAATAATATAGTAATTTACAGATGACTATATTTATAAATTTAAATGAGATGTTTCAGTGGGAAATAAAACTTGTCAATATCATTCAACTACTAATAATAATTGTGACAATGACAATATTGTGTTGGGAAAAATTACTTCACTACAATAGAAATTTCATAAATAAAATTTATAAATTATAAAATAAATGAATGATAACATTAAAATTATCATTTTAACAACAAAATACACTTAGATTGCATTTAAATAGTGAATGTTTCCAAATGCTTAAATATTTGCATTCATTTTTGTCAAAGATTAATCCCTTAACTATTAATTTTATTAGTTTCGTAAAGGTAAATTCAGAAAAGAAGACAAACATCACTTTCAGTAAAACAATACATCTTCAAAACAACCATAAAAATCTCTCCTGAGAAGACTATACTTTCAGGGATCATTTCTATAGTTCGTTACTAGAGAGGTTTCTCTGACTGTGTAGAGCACCCGAAGCCACGAGGATGAGACGTAAAAAAAAAAAAAAAAAAAAAAAAAAAAAAAAAAAAAAAAAATCTCTCCTGAGACCTGGTGTGGCTGTTCTTTGGGAGGTTCTGCCAGCACCTGACCAATGCAGATGTGGATGCTCACAGCCAACCATCAGCCTAAGCTCAGGAACCCAGGTGAGGTAGCTGGCAGAAGGACTGGAAGACCTATGGGGAATTGTAACTCCATAGGAAGAACAATGTCTGCTAGCTGGACCACCCAGTGCTCTCATGGACTAGACCACCAACCAAGGAGTATACATGGAGGGATCCATGGCTCCAGATATGTAGTAGAGGATAGCCTTGTATGACATCAACAGGAAGGGAGGCCCTTGGTCCTGTGGAGGTTCGAAACTTCAGTGTAGGGGGGTGCTTGAGCAGTGGGGCAGGAGTGGGTAGGTAGGGGAGCACCCTCATAGAGGCAAAGTGAAGGGGGAAGAGGATAGATGGGACGTGGTAGTTGTGGAGAGGTAACCAGGAAGTGGGTTATCATTTGAGATGTAACTGACAGGAATGATTAATAAAAGAAAATTTCTCCTGACAAAAAATATATTTGGGTGATGGGGCAATGGCTCAGTTAGTAAAGTGAATGCCATGCAAGCATATTAAGATTATATCACTAGCATTCATATAAAGATGTGAGAATGATGATTCAAATAATCTCCAAGCTGGGATGTACAGAGGGCACACACTGGGAGCTTGCAACACAGGTAGTTTTGACAAATTGGTGAGTTCCAGGTTGAGAGAGAGAGATGGGGGGGGCTACTCTCAAAATTAAGCTAAAAAGCAATAGAAAAAGACACCTGACACTGACCTATGTCCTCCACACATAAGCAAAGACATTTATTTACACACACATACAACATACATGCATACAAACACAAGTATTATTGGCTTTTCTATATCTCCCACAATGCCTTTGAATGGGAGAGGATTTGGAATCTTAGAATGCACTCTTAGTCCTGACATTCTAAAGAAAATATGTCCAAGCACTGGTGTTGGGCCACAAACATCCTAGTATAAATACGGCCCTATATATTTATTTGTAGATGACAACATCACATCACAGTGTCAGAAAGTTGAACATTCTCCATAACATCTAAAACTACCAATGAAATTACATGAAGTGGAACTTAGTTTTTTAACTGGTATACTGAATTAAAAAAATAATATTCATTTTGAGTTATTTATACATTATTTAGCTATGTAAATATTGATTCAAGTTATCTATATATAATAACAAAAAAGTAATACGTTCTACATCCATATGTGAGAGAGAGCTTATATTGAGGCTCTTCAGTTTACGACCTAGCACCTGGCAAAATAGCTTTAAAATGCTAAGCACTATCAAAAAATAAATAGGGCCTCTGCAACCACATCTCCTCTGCTTGAGCCACATTGCTGAAATTAATTAAGAGGAAAGATTGAGAAAGCGAAATCAAGTGGAGTTGCTGGATGAGGGCACTGGGAAAGAGGTGACAGTCAAAAACTGAAATTCAAGAACAAAGGGTTCCAAAAGTTGAATCAGAGAAGAATTAAAAATTTTTGATCATAGTAAAAGACCAAAGAAGCAAATTTGTAAGCCTGGATTCAGAGCAAACAGAAATAGAAAGACAATTAAAATGAGTGCTACAAGATAACGTGTCTTGAAAGGGAAGGACAAACTGAAAGAAAGAAGTAATGAACAAATTAATGGTTGTATGAGGTACATGTGCTGAGGTGCTGATGTCTGCATGGTAATGGTTCTTATCTGTTAAGTTTATAGCACACTTATACATTCTGGGATAAGAATTACAAGAGCTAAGAATGATGGTAGCAAGTTAGGTCTCATTACTGTCTTCTGTCCAATTGCATAGGGTTCATCCATTATTTAAAGAAGGGCAACTGAAATGCACCAAAGGACATTCTCCTGAAACGACTGGTCTATAGCTAGAGAATGCTGGTGAACTCCGTAGAATGCTTGATTTCATTTCACAGGCCATATATTTCTACGTGCTGGATTCCCAAAGTCCTTATTTCTACCTCTCAGTCATGTCTATATTTTGAAGCTTTTAATATTTTTCTTGTTCATAATAGATGCACACAGTTTATAAACCACAACAAATACTATGCTGCAATAACATAAAAATCAATTATTATTTTCTTAGGGATTTAAGACTATATAGTGCGTTATTAAACAGATTGCTTAAGCAAAGTATGCGGGAGAAGGCACAATAAAATGTGATAAATATGGAAGCCCTGCAGACACCCAAGTATTAATGTGGTTAACATCACATGGTAGGATATTCCTCTATCCCTGTGTTTGTGAATAAACCTTTGATGGGATTGTTTTTCCCTATGTGACTTGTACTTGAAGGTGGCGATTGTGTTCTGCACCTAATAATGAGCAGAGAACATAGGAAGGTGAATTGTCACTTTCTCCTTAAATATTTTAGGTAATGTTTTTATCTTTCCTGATAATGACAAGGCTTCAGGTACCTTGGAATTCTTGCTGTTCTCTGGATCCTGAACATATTTACTCTCAGTTTTATTAGTGCCAGTCCTTTGTTCTGTTTGTTCTGGAAAGCCTGACACACTAAGGTTCATGCAGGACTCAGTCTTTCCTCATATTTCTGAGATTTCTGTAGTAGTAGCAAGAAACAATGGCAATATTTGACCATGTTTATGACTTTAAAGCTAATTATTCTCACTATCATGTACACTAACTATTCTGCCACCAAAATATGGACATAATCAAAATTTTATTTTTCTTTCTCTTTTTTATTTTCTGACAGTCTTGCTACATTGCCTGAACATTCTCTATAGTCATACAAGTGTTGAATATATTGATCCTCTTGCCTCAGTTTCCAGATTAGCTAGACTTATAGGCCCATGACCTCAGTCTTGCTTCAGTTTAAATAATTATCAAGTGAGTCAAGAGTCTTGGCTAAAATGTAGAATTTAACTATATGTTTGCTTTGTTCCTTTATTCCTTTAGATATGATCTTATTTTGTCATCCAAACTGAATTTAAACTCACAGTCCTGTACCTGACACATTCTTCACTGAAGAATGACACCCTGGACTCAAATAGGATGTAAACATAGAGTGTTTTATTTTGCATAAGTCAAGGATGCTGGGGTCTCCCATTAACAAGATAGAGAGACTCTCAAGTGAACTTCAGGCCCAGTTTTAAGCCCATTGGGGGAATTCTGGGGTAGGTTGGCATTGTCTTACTCTACCTCTAAGGACATTCCACCACCAGGTTATGGAGGCTGGCTGGAAACTGCTGCTGACCCATTGTCCTTGCCTCAGGCCAGTGGCAGGCAGCTTCTGAGGCCTGGAATTGCCTGGATTTGCCTGGATTTGCCTGGTTCTTGGAAACTGAGATATTTGAAGCCTGTTATGGAGTCAGCCTAACCTTCTCAAAGTATTTATTGAGCCAAGCAGATCTAAACAAGGATACACAGTCTTGTTACTACAAGTCTAAAAAGGCAGCTCGTAGCTGAATGAGCAAGGGGATTATTAAAAAAACAAAAAACAAAAAACAAAAAAACAAAACAAAAAAAACCCCCACAAGTTTGGTACATGCTGTAGATGTAGCTGTGGTGGATATTAGAGAGCATGACAGAATATGAAGTTTAATATGAATAGGGCACAGTTGTGTCACCATGGTATTTCTGTCTGATCAGGAAGGATAACACAATGCTTTGATTATCGAAACAGAAAAATGCCAGGTGAGTCTGAGTTTCTGTAAATATTGTGCCTACCTGAGGGTCATGCTGGCCTTAATTTTAGCCAAATGTTGAGTGAGGATTAACAAATATATTTTTCTCATTATGTTTCCCAATTGTCTTTGACATTCTAGCACATTTACCTTCTATATCTTGATTGTATAAGTATTTATATTGGGTCCTGAGGACAAGGAGTTTAACAGATATTAGTATATATTTAACAAATTGGATTAGACCTTTTAGGAGGCAAGACCCTATCAGGAGTAATGTAAGCAGAATTAAGAAGGCTGTAGAGGCTGGAGACAAGAGCCATTACCCAAGGTAACTTGCTGAACCAGGATTCAAACCAGCCCTCTTTGGCCTATCTATTTTTTTCTTCCTTGCAGGTTCTTTCTCATTTCTACCAAAGACTAATTCTATCATATTTGTTAGTGTAAAAACAACTAGTTTCTCCCAAGGCCATAAACAGTCATCTTTGCCTGAAGTTTAGGTTCAATTCCCTTCTGTTTTGGAAGTTATCTCAGCTAGTCTCTTTTTAGTAAAAGCAGATTATTGTAAATATTTAAGGTCTTTGTCTATGTTGGCATTGAGAAACTCTAGATTTTGTTTTGTTTGTTTTTTGATTGGCCAAGTTGAGGATGAACATTACTATGTTCCATAAAAACAGCAGTAGAAAGACAGAGAGAGAGAGAGAGAAAGAGAAAGAGAAAGAGAGAGAGAGAGAGAGAGAGAGAGAGAGAGAGAGAGAAGAGATCTGTTTTAGCCAGTTAAAATTATATAACCATGAACCCCGAGGTAATCCACCATTTAGAGTAGCCATCTTATAGTTTTACCAGAGACCCTGAAGGAGTCTGGTATGACCCATGATATGTCAATGGGCACCATAGGTAGCCATTTGTCCTCCCTCTGCTGGAGAGAAGGAAAGCAACTCCTTCCACAGGGAGCTAGTTTCCTTATTTGCCATTCCAATCTTTTTTTTTTTTTAATGATAAGCATGATATACTCTTTTGGTAACTGTTTCTCAGCTGAAAAATAGGAAATTGTTATAAAGGCTCAGAAAAATTGGAATATTGCTCAAGGGTAGACCAGGATGGGATTCAGGCCATGGGGATTTGCTTCACTAACCCAACCTGAAGTGTTAGAGATGAATCTCACATACCACATACTCATCTAATTGATGTGCACAGTTCAGTAGATGGAGCATATTCACCACCTTCATTTTGATAGTATTCTTATGGCCTGTTCCATAAAAACCAAGCAATAAACTAACAACCCTATAGTTAATAACTCCTTTCATGTTTTACCTTATCTCCTATTTTCTGCCTAATAACCAGAAAACAAAAAAAATGTATAATTTATTTGTAAGTTTTGCCCATTCTGAATATTTATTGTAAAATTATGAATGCTCTTTGGCATTTTATCTACATGTTTTTTTTTTCAAAATAATACATTGAAGACTTTTATGTATTTTGCCGTATACCAGTATTTTATATTTTATTCTTTAGTGACATTCCATTGTACCTGCTTTTTTTTTTAATTTACTTTCTTCATATGCTCATCATTTGATTGGCATATGGATAATTTCTGCCTTTGGCTTTTATGAGCAAAGCTGCTGTGAACAGTACTATACACAGATACATGGTTTGATTTCTCTTGAGAATACTATTGGAATTGCTTGAAATATGCTGACTTCATACTTGACATATTTGACAGTGGGGCTGAACAGTTTCTCATTCCCATAAATAATATATACAAATGCTACTTTTATTTAGTTCTTCTACAGCTTTGCAGAACCTTATCTCTGTGTCTGGCATCAGAGTGGACATGAGGTATGATGTTTATTGTTTTTTTTTTTGTTTTTTTTTTTTGTTTTTTTGTTTTGGGTGACTATCAATGTTGATCCACTTTTATGTGGACACCTGCTCTGATTTGTGACCTTAAAAAATGTCTATTCTGTCTTTGATCACTTTCCTACTGCATTATTTTCTACTTTGCTGTTGACCTGTAAGAGCTTTTAGATATATTTGGTATGTTATGATTTAAATGATATGTGAATGTTTTCTCCTTAACATGTGAGTTAACTATTTTGTGAACTACTCTATTTTGAAGCATGAAGACTTTTAATTTAGATGAAAATCCATGTGTTGCATTTTCTTTTGCAATCTGTACTTTTGTCATCTTGAACAAGGCATGGAGATGTGTTGAAGACAGCTTATTCCAATTGTTTTCTACTTTACCTTCTCCATTCAGGACACAATTCTATTTCATAATTCTATGACCTTTGTATAATAATGCACAGCATTATTATAGTGCTACTCACGTAGAAGCCCGTATATGTGAGAACTTGTCATCCACAGTTAGATATAGCTCTTTTCCCTCCTTTAAAACCTAGATGCTTTCACAATTATTTTTGAATAGTGACTATAACAAGGAATCAGCGTCCCCTCTTGGTCTTCTTACTTCTGTTGACAAAATAGTTTTTAAATGAACTCAGAAGGTACCTCTAGGACCATTTTATTAGTTTGAGAGAAAAATAACAGGGCAAGGAATTTGTAAATCTTGACAGCTGTCAGAAGGAGGGATTGAAAATGAGGATAGAAACCATGACATTTGAGTTAAAGTCAAAGTAGACACATTCAGCAATAAAGTGTGTGTGTGTGTGTGTGCATGTGTATGAGTGTATGTATGTGTATATGTGTTCATATATATATAGTATAGTACATGTGAATATGCATATATATATAAACACATATGTAGTATGTATATATGTGTTGTGGGGATATTTTCAGAAAAAAACACTCAGAACGTTAAGGTAAACGACTGATTTTAGCTGATATCTAATGAAAAATTATTAATTTTGAGTTAAAACTCAATGAAACTGGAAGATTCAGAATTGAGGATTTGTATGTAAATCAATAGGTACAGAAATCTGAAAAAAAATAGAAGTCCAAGAGATTCAGGGAAACTGTACTTAGAAGTTGTATCAGTACCCAAATTAAAATTGAAAAGAAAGGAATAAAAGGTGAGAGAATTCAGCTAGGCTTAGGAGTTAAGATCTGAGGGCAACCAAGGGAGGAAGTTATGGAAATGTAACTATGTTGTCACATTAAGGAACATTATTTCTCTTATCTGCTTTGATGCTGTCAGATGAATCAGCTTTCTAGAGGTGTTGGCTCCTGCCTGAGTCATGGACAGGCATAATTGGATTAATATTTAAGACAAGGGAAATGGTATATAGTATGGAAGGTCAGGTTTTCACCCAGGTTAAAGATACAATCTGGTTCTATTATTTTAACTGGAGAGAAATGGGTTTTCCTTAATGAGCCTCAACAAAACTCAGATACTTCTACCTTTTCTTATAAGTTAGTTAAATACTAAGGAAAAGTAATGACTCCCTTTCTGGTGTCATCATAGAAACTGAAGTTCTATCCTCAATTGTCTTCAAGGCTTCTAATATCTATCTAGCTACTTGATACTTGTAATTCAGGATGACAACCAAAAATTATTTATAAGATGCATAGCTAGTCAAAACATTTAAGCATTTAGACTTCAACTCTTGCTGAATTTTAGGCCTTGAAAGGCAATCAAGGAGATCCAGGTAAGTAGAATTTAATTATCCTAGGATCATTGGAGTTTAGATTGAATGTAAATAAGATAAAAATTAAGACATCCATGAAGTACAGAAGGTTCAAAGATTTATGGCATTCTTTTAAACTTCTACCTGGAAGAGCTCCAAATTCCAAAGGTGGTCACCAAAAGGCTTTACTGAATCTGGTATGCTTGCAATCTAATTTTGTTGATATTATCAAACAAATGACATTAGTAAAATGATCAGGAGTGTACAAATATCATTTTCCTTACAATGAAAAAAAAAGTGAAGAAATCCTTTAATCTGATTAGAATTGGAAGCTGTGATTGCCTTTTTGTCTTGTACTCCTACCCATCATTTTTCTCTGCTTGTAATTCACTTCAAGGAAGACCATGGAGGTCACTGAGGCTAACTGTATTTCTTTTTCATGTCAGTTGGCACTACTTAAAGTTGCTTATATATTTCTTAATAAACATACAATTTTGTGAATGAATTTTAGAGAGAATGAGAGAAAGAAATATTGAAATATTTCTAAGGAAATTATACAACTTAAGCCCAATGTAAGAAATTAGTGTTTTGTTAGGCACAAATCAAAGAGGAGCCAAACATATTCTATATAAAATGTCAACAACAGAGAGAGGTTTTTAAATCATTAATTAATTAATTAATTAATTAATTAATTTTTAAACTACAGATTTTATTCCCCTCCTGTTCCACCCTTCGACTGTTCCACATCCCATAACTCCTACCTGCTCCCCTCTGAGGGTGTCCCCACACCCCAATTCCCACCCCACCAGAGCTCTAAACTTCCTGGGGCCTTCAGTCTCTTGAGGGTTAGGTAAATCTCCTCTGACTGAACCCAGGCCTGGTAGTTTTCTGTTGTATATGTGTTGAGGGCCTCATATCAGCTGGTGTATGTTGCCTGGTTGGTAGTCCAGTATTTGAGAGATCTCAGGAGTCCAGGATAATTGAGACTGCTGGTCCTGCTACAGGGTCAGCCTCCTCCTCAGCTTCTTCCACCTGAGACTTGAAACAGTCATAGAATCATGCTTGTCTGGAAAGTAAAAAGTTAAGACCTTTGAGAAGTGTTGTGTCTAGAAGGCACTTATTTTAAACTTTTTCTACAGTTGGAAACCAAAGTCATTTCTCTGTGTCAAAGTAACTAAGACTATTTTAAAAAGACTGTACTGTTCATAACCAGTATTATAGTCTTAAATGCCTTCCAGCCTATGGCATAAGGCACTGAGAATAAAAGGAGTACTCACTCAACTGGTGGTGAAGACTCTCTTCAGCTGAATGATGCTCCTGAGTTTTTAACACTTCATGATGTCTTTGCACTACATTCTCTTCAGCCAGAGAAAGAACAGAGCCTGTAACAACATATTTATTTTCCTGTTAGGCAAATTCTTATCCTCCCTTTAGATCAATAAATACATAGTGGGATGGCTACCACTATTCCTCATTTGTAATGAGACTGTGTTTCTTAGGTTCTCCTATTAGACAAAAAACTAGAGTCATTGGGGAAGAGAAAACATCTACTAAAGGATTGCCTTTATCATAAAAGAACACGTCCATGTAGTATTTTCCTAATTGCTGGTTGATGTTGTGGACTCCATTTCTTTGTAGGATAGCCTACACTGTGTAAGAAATGTAGCTACGCATGCCAGAGGAAGCATGCCAGCTAGCTCAGATCCTATGTGTTGTTCTGCTTACTTGGGCTCCTGTCCTGTCTTCCATTTGTAAGCTGAAACAAATTCTTCCCTGACCAAATTGTTTCTGGTTATGGTGTTTATAACAGAAACAAAAGCAAACTAGAACAGAGAGAAATTTACACTCTGTCTGAAACTGTCCCGCAGTTTCATGAACTTGGGTTCTCTCAGAAGAGGACCAAAGGACCTGAAATATAGGGTTAGAGAACAAGAGAAACACAAAGCCAAGTTGTGCCCCAATCAAGGCTTCGTACTTTACTTAGGGTATTCAGAATATACATATATATATAAACTGAAACCAAGAATCTCTAGGTTGCATGATATTTGCATAAGACACTGCAGAAGAAGTCAGGCGCCAAGGTGCCAAGGTCCCCAGCAACTCGGAAGGTCTCCAGGTGGTAGGCTTGTCTGTATCTCAGGGTGAGTTTCCAGGTAGCTGCTCCAAGGAAGAACTGACAGTCTGTAGAGAGCTTTTGTCTTGGCTCCCCAGGTGGTAGACTCCAAGCAGAGAATGCCAGAGTCCAAAGGCTGAGCTGAAGGGGTGAGGTAGCTACACTCAAGCGAAGTCCTTTGAGAATTTGTTAAATGAATTATTGGTAGGTTATTAGTGTCAATTTTCCCACTACTAGTATATATATATGTATATATATATATTAATATATAATACATATTAATATATACTGATATATATGTAATGTTATATTCATTTATCTAATTTTTATTTTTCATATAACTATGTTCAAATATGGACATATGTATATCCATAAAACTGATTTTCCTGTTATATTTTATTGTTTATTAATTAACTTATTTATTTGCAGTCCACTCTATTCCCTTTTATAAAATCAACTCAGCCTTTTCTCTTATTCGTTAAAACAAACTGCTACACCTCAAATGGACAGAGAGGATTAGGACTACTTATTTATCAATGTGATGGCAAGTGTATGTGGTAAGGAAGGTATGTTTTCACTATGTACTCTGCCCAAACACAATTACTTACTGAGGTGAGAAACATGGGACTACTAGGACAGCCTTGTCATTTTCTTTTCTTAGTTATACCTTAATTTCCAACAAAATATAACTCTTTAACAATCTCCTGGACTTGATATTTACAGTCTGGGTGATGGAATAAATATCAATGTTATGCTAACTGTATAATTGCCTACCAGCATCAGCATCTCAAACTTCTTACACTGGCTGGTGGACCATTTTGGAAACTCATTGCTCAAATACATATAGGTATATGCTCAAATACATATAGGTATGTACATATGTAGATAGACACACACCATGTGACTCTGCAATGTTGAAAACATCCATAAGATTTTATTACATATTCAAATGATTGTGCTCAAGTGCATATACGCACTATACAACTCCACATTTTTGAGAAGCACTATAAGATATCATATGGAAACTCAATCTACTTTCATATTCTTTTTATATATTTTAATAGAATTCAATTTTGCATGCAAATTTTCTTCATGGGGAAGAAACGCATTACTGAAACCTTTGTAAAAATCTATTAGATCCCAGTTAGTTTAACTGCAAGTGTATTAATTAATTTTGTATTGCTGTGATAAAATACCATAACTGGGATAATTTAGAGAAGGAAGAGTTTGTTTTCCTTATAGTTCTTTCCATATAGATTAAGACTCCTTATGGACAGGAAGTGAGGTATGGTGCCTGGAACAGAAAGCTGTGGACTCCCATCTTAAACAGCAAATTTAAAACAGAAAAAGC
Organism: Mastomys coucha; assembly: GCF_008632895.1. Classification (NCBI taxonomy): domain Eukaryota; kingdom Metazoa; phylum Chordata; class Mammalia; order Rodentia; family Muridae; genus Mastomys; species Mastomys coucha. The sequence continues at coordinate 28,639,650 of NW_022196897.1, read as the reverse complement.
AAACTGGGAATGGTGTGTTGTTTTTAAATCTCAAAATGTTTCCCAAGTGACATACTTACTCCAGCAAGACCACACTTGTTAAACTTTCCCAAACAGTAATTACTGGGATGTCAGGCAGTGGTGGTACATGCCTTTAATCCCAGCACTTGGGAGGCAGAGGCAGGTGGATTTCTGAGTTCGAGGCCAGCCTGGTCTACAGAGTTCCAGGACAGCCAGGGCTATTCAGAAAAAACCTGTCTCAAAAAGTCAAAAGTAAATAAATAAATAAATAAATAACAACTGGGGACTAAGCATTCAAATATCAGAGCCTATTGAGCACATTCTCATTTAAACCATCAGAGTTAAGTTTTCATATAAAAACAACTCAAAGAGAATGTCTGAACAGCACACATACTATGTTCTTCTATGCTCTGTATTTGTTACCCATAAGGGAGCATCTATCTCCTTTCATTTGAGAAGCAATATCTTCTCTCTTTCTTTTCTTTTCTTCTTTTTTTTTTTTTTAAACTGGCAAGAGAAAGAGGAAAGAGGACTTGCCAAGTCCCTGCACAGGGACATGAAGGAGGAAGGAAGTATAATTCGACTTGTTCTCAGATGGTCAGAGATGTGCCATTTCTCATTTTCCCCATAAATGCTAAAAGTCTACAAAGAGAACTTCATTACCAACAATGGGTAGTATATTTATCAATGATATACAATTACATAAATGCAGTAATGTAGCAGTAGGTTTGTAGTTAATACTTGAAGTTCCTTGAACAATTATCAACCACATACTCCCAACAGGTAACATGTGATTCACAGGAAATAACCTGCATAGATTTCCTTCATATGTGTTGTCTGGTCTTCTTCCCATTGTCTCTGGCCTAAGTTTCTGTACTAATTTTATGCTGATTGATTCCTACGTCAGGGGAGGCTATCATGGCAAATTGCTTGTTACACAATTTCCCTAGAGTCACACAAATTGAAACCAGTGGCTCATTTACTTGTTTCCATGTAGGTTTCTATTGAGAACAGATGTCTTTCATGCATTCCCAAAGGAGGTACCATTAAGAACAAGAAATTGGATACAGATAGATCTGGAGTAAAACTTTTGCTTTAATCATTTGAATCCATTGGAGATAAACTTCAGTTTCCATAGAAAAAGAAGCTAGAACTTTTAGAGGTTTTTTTATTCACAAAACAAAATGACATGTGAAAAACAGCTTCTATTTTGTAGCAGATAGAAGTGTTCAGCAGCACCAGCTATTTATTTAGATATTCCCATTTCATGTAGAAAATCTAAACAGGTGTCTAAAGATGGATCATATGTAAGAAACCTGACTCAAAAATCTTAATTGTTCATTTATTTGTACCCTTATGAAACATCAAAGACACTTGTGAAATGTAAAAGTAACCCTTAATATCCACCAGTGTTTGTGAGAATTCAGTACTTTTCTGAGAGATTCCTGGGTAGAAAAGCACAACGCTCCACATTGCAATTTCACATCTGGATGTGACTTGAGTATAGCTTTTGTTGTACTGGGCACAGGACAAAGAGTAACAGTGTAAGGATGTAATTGTACACAAAGGTGAATTCTGAGGATGGCTGAGCTGCTTCTCTGTTGCCCAGGTACTGGCATGTGGTGCTACAGCATTGATGCCATGATCACGTTATTTTTCAACCCATCATTCTTGTGTGTTAAATTCTGGACTGCTGGTTCTCTTTTTTGCATTTGTAATGTGTTTTAGAGACAAATTCATTTGAAATCATTGTGTTTTTAGACCAGATTGGTAAAACAGGATGAAGCAACTTGCTGTCTAGCTTAATCTAATATGTCTCTGATGACTGACAGAAGCAACTCAGGTGCCTATTTGATGGTAGTGTCAGTCTGATGTGTTCAGTTACACTTGAAATGTCTAGATCTGCAGCAGCATTGGAAAACTTACCACCATCAAACCTATGTGATCTTTCTGGCTAGTGATTTTCACAATGTTTTAAAATTTTATGTTCTATGTACTTATTAAAAATTAATTATTTGACACAAAATGGAATACCATCATTTTTCTATACCCAAGGGCAATAAGATATTTGTGGTTTTTATATCTGGATGAATAAGTATTTAATAACTTTTTAATACCTATTTCTCCCCACTATATACACGTTCAAATACTTACACATATCACCTTGAATATAACTTGTTATATGTCATAATATATTACTTATAGGAATCACATTTGTATTTTCAGTTCACAGAATTTATGGAGAAATGGTTGACAAAATAGGGTTTATACTCATCTTGAAAACTGTTTCTGTCAGAAGGCTTTTTAAAATAAAATGTGATTTATTGTCTACTTTCTTCCATCAGATGTGGGCTCTGTTGAGGGCCTCGCCTATCACAGAGCCTGGGATACTCTGTACTGGACCAGCTCCAGCACATCATCCATCACCAGGCACACAGTAGACCAGACTCAGCCCGGAGCGATTGACAGGGAAGCAGTCATCACCATGTCAGAGGATGACCACCCTCATGTGCTAGCTTTAGATGAATGCCAAAAGTAAGAGGGTATATTATTATAACTTCATTATAGTAAAGAGAATGGATTACTGTTTGTACTTTGCAGAGAACTAGCTTTAAATATTAAGATTTCTTCAAAATTACTTTCTATAAATCTTCTCCTTCTTCTCCTTCTCCTTCTTCTCCTTCTTCTTTTCCTTCTTCTCCTTCTTCTTCTTTTCCTCCTTCTTCCTCCTCCTCCTCCTCCTCCTCCTCTTCTTCTTCTTCTTCTTCTTCTTCTTCTTCTTCTTCTTCTTCTTCTTCTTCTTCTTCTTCTTCTTCTTCTCCTCCTTCTTTGGGAGCAGTGTGTGAATAATTAAAATACAGATTACTTAAATATTGGGTATTATCTTTGGATTAGGTTTGATAATAACTAGTATAAATAATGAATGTAAAAGTGCAGAAAATGATATGGTTCATAGAGTGCATTGATTTATTAATTTACAAAGAATTTATTACTTATGCCTAAATTAGTTTTTCCCATATTAACCAATTATCTCTATAACTTTGGATCAAAATAAAATCCAAAAGAAACTGAAAGAAAAAAAAAACAATGAAATAATTCCTGTGTACACCTGTCTTTTCAACTATATCCATTAGCTGGTACACTGTCCAGAAATTTAGATTAGTAGGGGTAAAAAATTTCCAACAGGAAGATATGCAAAAATAATTCTGAGGAAAAAAATGTAGAAAGAAATGGTAGAAGTGACTGATATTCATAAAGAACATCATTACAAGAAAACTGAAGCACAAGGCAGTTGGGTAGAAATACACCTCTCAAATTTCCCTCTGTTGTGGGGTGATAAAGATGTGAAAGAGAAAAATTGAAACTAATGCATATTCTCTCAGTCTTTTTGCCATTTTAAATTATAACATAATTAGGCCACTTTCTTTTCTGCTTCCTTTCCTTATTCTACCTCTTCCCATGTCTACTTCTTCCAACCCCTTTTAAGACCCCTGGGATCAATCAAATTTATAGCTTTATTTTCTTTATTGTATTTATATCACTCTCTGTCTTTTATCTCTCTGTTTCTCTATGTGTCTTTCTGTGTCTCTGACTCTATCTCTGTATCTCTTTGTGTCTATATGTCTCTATCTCTTTGTCTCTCCCTCCCTTCTCTCTCTCTCTCTCTCTCTCTCTCTCTCTCTCTCTCTCTGTGTGTGTGTGTGTGTGTGTTTTCAGATTTAGAGCTGACCTCTTTGTATGGGTTAACAACTAGGGAGCTGATCCCTAGGAGGGGCTAATCTCCCTCTTTATGCAAACATTCGTTGCTCATATTTTTTCAGTGAAGTTTTTCTCTTCCATGGCAGCATGTCTCTTGATATTATTATTGACCAGGTTTTGTTTATGCAGCCATTTCTAAAGAGGCAATCACACATCCATAGACTTTCTGGAACACTAGTTTTGCACTGTTTCTGATCCTTCCCCTGTGATGTTCTCTGAGTTATAGATGTGGGAGCTACCCTTCAAATGTATCCCCCTGGGGCTCAGTTCTTCACAATCTGTTGTCCCCTGCATTGTGCTCAGTAATAGTCTTCATTTTCTATAGAGGGAAGCTTCTATTATGAGAAGTTATTGTGTTTCTATCTACATATCTATTATCTCTCATCTATCTATCTCTCAATGGTCATGGAATAACATTTATAAATTTGTGAAGGGATTTTCCCAATCTATCAAGGAGATAATAGTTAATTCTCTTTTAAGACCCATGACCTACTAGTCTTATAAAATTAGCTAGGTTTCTAAAACCAGAAGTAATTTTCCTCATATTGATGGGCCTTCTTCAGTTCAATTACACAGTTTTTGGCTGCCACTGACGTATCAAGGTCACTATTGTACCTTTAGGGATATCTTATTTTTCTGAGCATTTTTGTGGCTTGTTGTTTCACACATGAGCGGTACTTCTAATTTCTTACCACCCTTGGCAGCATGTACTATAATTTCTGCCACTATAGAAGCTAGACTACAGTAAAGAGGCATTCAGGTTAGATTCTAATTTCTATGCCATAAGTATGTAGTTGCTTCACTAATATCAACATTCCTTCAAATTCTGAAAAGTGCACAAGAGTGATAGCAAGAGTGTATATATACTTTCGTGAGTTATTTGGACTTTCCTGGCCAACTGACCAACCACTGTAATGGAAATTTCTCATGACTGGTACTGGAGTTTTACTAGTCCAGAGTTTTTGTCATCTCAAGTGATATATATATATATATATACATATATATATACACATATGTATATACATATATGCATAACTATATATATATGTATACATATATATATATCCCCAGTTCTTTATTTCCTACTTCAAATAACCTGTATCATTCTCTCTACCAGAACCCCCCCATTCCTCCATGTTGCCTTTATACTTTCCTGCTTTCTGCCATTTCATTGGTGGTGTATACTCACATCTTAAGATTTGAAGCTAGGTACCATAGAAGAGAGAGAACCTCTGAGGTTTGTCTTTATATGTCTTGGTTATCTTCAATATAATATGTTCTAGGTCCTTATTTGGATGCAAACTTCATTTCAGTTTCTGTAGCTAAATAATATAAATATTCCATCATATCTATCTACCATGCTTCATTTACCCATTGATCCATCTTCTGAATGATATTAAGGTTGCTTCCATTCCTTGGCTGTAGTGAGTGAACAGTGCAACAATGAAGCAGGGTGAGCAAGTATCTGTGGAGTAAGAATTTAAGTCCTTTGGTTTTATACCAAGAAGTGGTATAGCTGGTTTACATGGTATATTTATTTTTAGTGTCTTGAAGATTCTCCACACTGATTTTTCACAAGGGCTATACCCGTTTGCAATACCACCAAAAGTAAATGAGGATTGCTCTTTCTCCCCCATCTCATCAGCAGTTGCTGGTAGTAATTTTATGAGCCATTCTGATGTGAGAGACATGAAATTGTTGAGTTGCTTGAGTTCACATTTGCATAATTGCTGCTCCGTTTTTAAACCTCAGCTGATTTTTCATTTGGTCACTCACTTCTTTGACTTTCCAGGTGTTTGAGTTAAGTATATAGTTTGGATATTAGTACCTAAAAAACATTCTCCCCTCGCCTGAGGCTTTCTTCAATCAATTGATTATTTTCTTAGCAGTAGAAAAGATTTTTAGTTTGAAGAGGTCTCACTTGACAAGTCTTACCAAATGGAACACATTCCAGGAAGTCCTTTCCTGTACCTAAATCTTGTAGGGCATTGTCTATGCTTTTTTTTTTTAAAATAGCAGTTTTAGTATTTCAGGTTTCAAATTGTGGTCTCTGATTGGAGATAATTTTGTGTAGGATGATGAATATGAATACAGTGTCACTATTTTATATGTACACATCCAATTTTTCCAATAATTGTTGATAATGGTGCCTTTTCTCTCATATGTTTTCTCCTCTTTGTCAAATAGTAGATGGTAATTTTCTATTTTCAGGCCTGTTCTGTTTTATTCAATTGACTTAGATGACTGTATTATTCCAGTACAATTTTGGTTTTATTACTATAGTTCTGTTATACATCTTGAAATCTAGAGTTGTAATCCTTTGAGTATTATCTTCGTTGTTGTTCAGGATTTCTTTCGCTATACGTTCTCTTTTCGGTTTCCATATGAACTTTAGGTCTTGTCTTTCTCTACTGATATATAAAGTATTGTAGAGATTTGATTAGAATTACATTGAATGTGTAAATTGATTGGTTGGAAAGGTTATTTTCAGAATATTAATTCTTCCAATCCACCAATACATGAGCATTTGATGTCTGTCTGTTTTTGAGTGTCTTTCTTAATCTCTGTCTTAAGTGGTTTAACATTTTCCTTGAAGGGGGTACTTTCCTTCACTGCTTACATTTATTCCAATGTAATTTGTTGTCTTTGATGTTATTTCAAATGATCTCTTTGTCGTATCTTTGGTGGTGGTGTGTAGAAAGGCCACTGGTGTTTGCAAATTAATTGTGTACCCTGCATCTTTGCTGAAGTTTTTTTTCCTAGAACTTTCCTGGTGAACTTTTCTAAATCTCTTGCATATAATACCGTATCATCTACAAATAAGAATAGTTTGATTTTTTTCTTTTTCCATTTGTATCACATTAATATCCACCCAGTCTTCCTTGAGTAAAATTGAAATAACTTTTCTCAAGCAGCTGAAAAAGATGAGGCATGAAACTTTTAACTACTGACCTCCATTCTTGGAGGGAAAGGGCTAGAAGCCTTGCTATCATAGAACTGTTTGTCAAAGTTCTTTGCAACAGAGGTTAGACTTAATACCCTAATTGAACATCATGTCATGATGAGCACAGTAATAATTGTTCTACAGTAAGAGTGAAAAATGGGTCAAAGGATTGAATACATTAATTAAAATAATCACAGGTAGATGACTCCTGCTACTACTTATAATAATTATCAATTGATGGCTGCTTCATCTGTTAAAATTAGGTATAAAATAGGCCAAGAACACTTTTATGTTGTAACTAGAAACCACACATTTGAATTATACACATCAAAGAGTTTCAACTGAACATTAAATAATTAAATTTTAAACATTAAAAGTAATTTTTAATCATCATCTGCATATCTATACTGATGACACATTTAAATACCTTTTGTTACCAGTTGACCAATACATATTTTAAAGAAAAATTAATAATCATAAATAATAGAATATTTGAATTCCAGACCTGACTCAGATACCACTAATTTGTGTAATCTTGGATTGCTCTAAATTGAATTTTTCATTCTCCATATTCTTGTCTGTCAGTTGAGAAAAGAAAAGAAAGGAAAATAGCTCCAAACTTTGAAAAGGAAGAACCTAGGAAAATATTGTAAGGGAATGGTGAACTTAATATCATATATTATGTGTCTAAATAAAAATGATTTAATTAACTAACCTTGCATCTTAAAAAAATAATTTATTGCTAGGAATGTTGATAATTTTATTTTTTGTTGCCTTTGCTCACTCACAGAACTCAACACTTCCCAATTTCTTAGAACTGAGGAAAAACAAATGTTATATTTTAACAGACACTAGAGATATGTGTGAGTTTTTTTAAATTAACAGCTAGAAATACTTGCTTTGATTTCAATATGGTACAGAAATTTATTTGAACAAAATTCTCTGGAACTTTCTTAGTAATATTGATGATCATAAACCTAGATTGGCTTTAGTTTTTATGTTGGAATATATAGACAATCTGGTTATAATTATAAAATACCACTTTAGTAGATTTTCTTGATTCCTATAGGCTAAACATGATTTTCTTTACAGATACATAGAGGATTCACACTTCTAGCTTACCCAACCCCTTTCATTTGCCTTTCTGTTCTGCATTTCCTTTTCTTTTTGGGATGTGGTGGTGCATCGAACTTTATTGATGGCATTCAAGAGAGTAGGTAGGGCTCCCTAGGCTTCTCCTGTTATTATGGGGTTCTGGAATGGATATTGTGAGGGAGATGCTCAGAGTTGGGGGCCAAGTTGGGTTGGAGACTCTTCAGCAACCAAAGCCTCTCTCTTGCTCTCAGTGTCCTTGCTGGGGTGGGTAGTCCAGGATTTCTTACTCCTTGGAGGCCATGAAGGCCTTGAGGTCCACTACCCTGTTGCTATAGCCATATTCTCTGTCATACCAGGAAAGGAGCTTTACAAAGTTGTCACTGAGAACAATGCCAGCCCTAGCATCAAAGGCAGAGGAGAAGTAGTTGTTGTTGAAGTCGGAGGAGACAACCTGGTCCTCAGTATAGCTCAAGATGCCCTTTAGTGGCCTCTCGGGTGCCTGCCTCACTACCTCCTTGATATCATACTTGGAAGGTTTCTCCCGGCGACGTCATGTCAGATCCACAATGGTTACATTGGAGCAAGGAACACGGAAGTCCATGCCAGTGAGATTCCCCGTTCAGCTCTGGGATAATCTTACCCCTTCGTAGCAACATATATCAGATAGCGTTGAAGAAAAGTCCTATATGCATGAAAAGAACTATTCAATGAAGATAAGGCTTAGAGGCTCTGGACCCTCCTGCTGAGCTCTAAGGACTTCCTCTCAGCACACTTGTACAGACATTAGTCTAACATCTGTATATAACAGATACTTTAGTTAATTGTTTGAAACACCCCAGAAATACTCTTAAATTTTATATATGTATATATATACATATATATATATAATTACAATAACATTGTATGAATAAAAACATAAAAACTATTGAAATATGGAAATCTGATCACTTTATTTCTCTGAAAAAGTAAGATTACAGTTTTGTTCTTGTTTAGTTACATAATTAATTATTCTTTATTATGCATCAGATTGCCTCTACATAATTAAAGTTGTATCTTAAGGCACATACAGGGCAATTGTATTTGTGTGACTCTGGGATTTTCAATAGAAACCAGGAAGCTATTTATGAAAAAAAATTATTCATTCTTTATTATTTAGACATCCATATGGTCATAGACTAAGAAGAAAATATTAAACAACTTCACATTGTTCTATCTCAACAGATGCTCTTATTCTTAATATTATTTTTCCAATTGTTCTTATAATTTTCACTTTAATCAGTTTAATGTTCTGGACGAATTGGAATGAACAACATCCCAGCATTATGAGAGCCACATTGACTGGAAAAAACGCACATGTGGTGGTCAGCACAGACATACTCACTCCAAATGGACTCACCATTGACCACCGTGCAGAAAAGCTGTATTTCTCAGATGGCAGCTTAGGAAAAATTGAAAGATGTGAATACGATGGATCACAACGACATGTAAGTTAATTGCATGTTTCAAAATTAGAGCTTTATATAATAATTTTCAAAATGTGTATTGTAAATTTTTCTAACATAAACCTATCAAGACATTTTAAAATATCTAATTGTATAAACTTATTTAATTGAATAATCTATTCAATACACAAACAGTCTGTGGATATATTGAAAACTTTATTAAGTACACTTGTTATTCTAAAGAAGATCTTTCATAACTTTTACTCTGGGAGACATAATGAATTTATTCCCAGTTTTAAATTGAACTGAACTTGAGTGGGATAAAGGAGAAAAGAGAAAATTGAGAAAAGAGTCATTATATGGATCTAAGTCACTTCCAAAGTTCTGAAAACGGGCAAATTGGACTGTGTTCCCAGATAATCTTATCATATCCATTGAGGGTTTTGTACCTTTTTTTATATTGCCACATGAAATGTTGGTAGAATAATAATTATGCTGTCTCCTGAATAAGCCTCACAGCAGGTACATAATCATGACATCCCAACATGTTCTTTATCTCTTCTAGAGGTGTTAACACTGGAGATTGTAAAAGTTCAGCATGTGAAGAGCTATTCCTAACTGGCTATACAGCTGGGGCAGTGTTTTCCCACCCACCACCCCAGGATCAGTCAGTAGTACAGAATTCCCATTTCTCAGCCTTTTGATGCCTTGAAGAAGATCTGAAATGGGAGAAAAATACCTTGTTAAAGGCCATATAATAAATGTTGGAAACTTTACAGACTAAATGGTCTATAGCTCCTTACAGTGCTGAGGCCGACAGAACATGGAAGAATTAGAATAGGCCCTGTTCATATAAAGCTTTATTTACAGAAAAACGCAAACCAACTGACCATAATTTAACTGTGGGTTTTTTTGTTTGTTTCTCAAAATAACAACTAGCTATGATATTCAGACTAGCAATAAAGTCATGGGTTCAAATAATACAAATAAAGCCTTAAGCTTTATAGTAGATGTGTGCACCATTCCTTCCCATAAAGCAAGGTATGAGTTCACGTAAAGATACTTGGTGTGCACTGGTTGAATTTCTTTTTTTTTCTTTTTTTTTCTTTTTTTTTCTTTTTGTTCTTTCTTTCTGTTTTTTTTCTTTTTCAAGACAGGGTTTCTCTGTGTAGCCCTGGCTGTCCTGGAACTCACTCTGTAGACCAGGCTGGCCTCGAACTCAGAAATCCGCCTGCCTCTGCCTCCCAAGTGCTGGGATTAAAGGTGTGCACTACCACAGCCCGGCTTGAATTTCTTGAAGAAGGAAGCAATGCACTGATTGACATTTTGGTACCTTGTATTCTCCAGTGGTGGCTTAAATTTCATTGATAGATGAGAGTTAACTGTTTATATAACATTGAAGTAATGAGATCAGCCTTTATGAGATTCAGTTTGTGTTAAAATCAGTAACCTTGATCAGAGAATCATACACCTAAATTCTTCATCTACCTCTTAAACTTAATGATCATTAGCTTAGGCAAACGGCTTAGTTCTTATAGACTGAAGTTTTGATATGTAAATATGTAATCTATTCCAAGTATTGTGAAGATTAAGTGGAATACAATATGAATTGTGAATGGAAATACTAATTAATACTGGAAAACATAACCAGGTAATGAACATACTCAGTGAATATTCTCAGAGTGAATCTATTTTCTGTAATGTCCTAATACAGAAAATGCTTTTGTAGCTCCTCAGAAAACCTTTCTCTTATCCCAGAGATGAGATTTGTATTTTTTGGTCTTATGCTCCCATTGTTACCCATGATGAGTACAATAATTGTGGGTGACCTAGAAAGAGTTTTGTCATATTAAAAACACTCACAGCTGTGACTGTAACCTTGCTTTCCTTGTTGATGTCTAGACCATGATTATTTCTGGCGTGGTCACAATATTGGGGGAAATTTTTCAAAATCAAGGTATTCTTTTTGTCTTAAAGATCGCATACTTGAGAACATTTAAATTAGTTATTCATTAATAAAAATAAATATATTGTGGGGCATATAATATACCTGTGCTCGTATGCAATGATTGGAGAGTGTATGATGTATTAAACATAGACCTTTTCTTCATTTGAAGGATATTCAAAAACCCTCTGTTCCAGTTATCCTAAATGTAAATAAGATATTGTTAGTGATAGACATTCCCTTAGAATAGCAGGCTGTTTTCTTCCTCTGACCCAATTCTGTATCCTTAAACAACTTTTCCCCAAGTTGTTACCTTCTTCAGCTTCTGTGCTCTGTCTCTCCGTAAGATCAGCTTGCTTATATTCCCCAAAGGAGAGTGATGGTGTGAGAGCTTTCCTCTACTTCCTTATTTCACTGAATATAATTCTTTCTCAATGTATTATCATTATTCCCTGTGATAGAATTTTTGTGACCAAATAGCATTTTAGAGTGATATGATTACCATATTTTCTTTAGCTGTTTACCAGTTGACACACTTAGGTACATAGGTTGATTCTCTCTCTTGGCTATGTGAAAACACTAACCATAGAGAGCACATACCATGCTGACAGAAGAATTTTATTCCCATTGAATATAGTAGTGAGATTGCTAGATCATTATTTGCTTTATTTGTATCTAATTTTAAAAGTTCTATATTATTTTCCACAGAGATTATACTAACATGCATCTCCAGCACAGTATAGAGGCATCTTCACCTATTGACATGGACACCAGCAAACACACACACACACACACACACACACACACACACACACACACACACATACACATTCAGTTACTCATACTGTCCTTTTGATAATAGGTGAGTTGGGATAATATGGTAACTCATTGTCATTTTGACTTACATTTTCTAGATCATTAACTATATCGCATGTTTCTTTGTATACTTCTTAGGTAATTTTGTCTGCTGAGAAACATCTGTTCAATTCTTTTGCTCATTTTTAATTGGAACAAATATTAACTATGGAGTTAGCCTTCTTATAAATTATGAATATGAACCCTGTTAGAGTTTACAAGTAACTCTTAATATTCTGTAGGTCAAATATTTATTCTGTTAATTTATTCCTTATCATGCAAAAAATATTGAACTTAAAGTAGTATCATTCATCTACTTTTGCCTGAATTCTTTTTTCTTTTTCTTTTTTTACTTTTATTTTCCTCTAATGTCTTTACTTTACTCCTTTCCTTAGCTGTCATGATTTCTACTTTTACAAACCCTTGTTTCAAAGACTGACTTTCAATAGGATGTAGGGAGGGAGCTGCTCGGCTGCATATGAAACCCCAACTCAGAAGCAGGTCATCTATGTATGGTTTATTGATAGGTTCCACACCTATGGCGATCTCTTTCCCAGCCGCACCCTGTCTCTCAGGACAAATGGCTCTCCAGACCAGACCCAGGTCTGGTCACCCAGTGGGGGTATGCACCCCATGCAAGGGGCCCAACGAGGGGACCCTCCAGGCGGGGACAGACCGGGACCCAGCTATCCAGGGCCAACAAAGGCTGCCTTATCGTTCTGCCTGGACAGGATTCTGGCTTAGTGGTGGTTCAGTCATAATCCCACAAGATGGTAGCTTCGCCCCATTGGCTCCTCAGCCAAGCACATACACCAAATGTCTGAACCTGCAGTTCCTCTCGTACCGAGCAGGATTACCATGGCAACAACATATCATCAGTACAGTAAAACTAACCTGTCTCACGACAGTCTAAACCAAGCTCACATTCCCTATTAGTGGGTGAACAATCCAACGCTTGGTGAATTCTACTTCACAATGATAGGAAGATCAAAAAGTGATGAAGGATAAAAATGTGACGTCACTATGAACTCTTAGCTACCACAAGACAGTTATCACTGTGGTAACATTTCTGACACCTCTTGCTTAAAAACCAAAAGGTCAGAAGGATCATGAGGCCCTGCTTTCAAGGTCTGTATTTGTACTGAAAATCAAGATAAAGGGAGCTTTTGCCCTTCTGCTCCACGAGAGATTTCTGTCTTTCCTGAGCTCACTTTAGGACACTTGCTTACCATTTGACAGTTATACCACCACAGTCAAACTCCCCACCTGGCACTGTCCCACGCATGGGGAAGGGCGCTTGGTGCCAGAAGCAAGAGCCTCTCTGTGATTCTCCTCACCATACCTCACTGGGTCACTGAAAAAACAATGAGAGTAGTTGGCCCATGAGGCAGACATACCCCACCCAGAACCCTCATGGGGAATGGGGTAGGGTTGCCAGGGGTGCCTGAATTCTTATTAAAAAAACACATGTCTTTAAAAATGTAAGGAAGTATTCTGTGTTTTAATCCAGCAGTTTTAGTCCATTTTGAGTCAATTTTGAATGCACTGAAAGAGAAGAAGCTTCTTGTGTTGGAATCAAGGCTCATATCCAAACAGACCATACCAGGCCAATGCAGTTCCACATGAGAGAGGTTTAGGGGAGGTGGCACAAAAAGGATGTGATGGAGATGAAGGGAGAGAGCGAAGCTCAAGAGTTTCCACCTTTTATTTAGTCTGTGATATAACTGCTTATAGGTAAAGGTAGAAGGTGAGCCAAATGGGTGTTGGGAATGTATGGCGATTGCTATGGCAACAGATTTGCGGGTCCCTGTCACCTATGAGTGACATCACTGTCATTGCTAGGTTCAGAGGAGATCTGCAAAGCTGGTTCCTAATACCAACATACCTCCCTTTTTCTTATCATAAAGAGAAGGAATAGGAGGGGAGGGAAAAGCTGATGGTGAAAAGGGAATAGAGGTTTCATGTCTCTGAAACTGCTTCCTGCTGTCTAGGGTGTTGTCAATTTTGGGGTGTAGCTGACTCTTGCCAGAGGGTCCACTTGGTAAATGTTCACATCAGGTTCCTCTGTGGATAGTGGCTCCTATGTGGACAACAGCTGGTAATCCTGTAACAGAAACTGATTAATAGTATGGTTAGAAATTTTTTATATTTGTTGTTGAAGGAATATAGAAACAAGATTAATGAGGCAGGGAGCAAATAATAATGTCAGGAAGATGACTAGTAAAGGTGTTACAAAAGGGAATATCTACTTCCATATAGGGTTTTCAAAAATCCAGGAATTGGAGGCCTCATGTACCTTGAAATTCTGCATGTGTAATTGTAGCTCCTGGATTTTATTTCTCACTATCCTGTATTGGTTGACATAGAAACAGCATTCTTCTTGTAGGAACAGGCAAAGACAACGCTCTTTAGTTGTCAGGATATCTAGCATCACAGCTGCCAAAGAATCCAATGATCTGTTTCTGGATTGTAAGCTTGATACCTGAAAACCAGTATCGAGCTCAGAAGTGAATTTACTATTATTGGGTTATGGAAGTCTTACCCCTGCAATTGTACTGGTACCTATGGCTTTTCCCACAGTGACCAAGAGTAGCATGGCCTGGACCATCCTCCTATGTTGGGTAGCTATCGTATCTACAACTGCAATTGGCAGGGACTCATTGCCCTGGATTACTCCTAGTTCAGGGAAAAGGAGTAACAACATGCCAGCTCCTGACCAGCTGGTGGGTAGGTGATGATATACCTGAGTGCCACAAAGAACTGGCATGTTTTAGACTGAAGCACATTGTGGCAGAGATGAGCTGTGGTTCTATTTCAGTCTATGGAGCTTAGTGTTCCTACAGAACATGTCATGGAGGTCTTAAAACAGTTTGCCATGCCAAAAAGAGGAATAGAGGAAAGGTATGAAATCACGGCAACATCAGAGTCAGGGAATCGGACAAAAGGTGAGGTAAGGTTGATGTGTTAGAACAGTGGCTCAAGTCAGGACACACCATACACTAAGCCCAAACAGTTCCACAAGTCAGATGTTTAACTGAGAAGGAGAGAGAGGTTAGTAGTGGAAAGAGAAGAGGGGGAGAGAGAAAGAGGGAGGAGCGTTCCCCATATATATATGCATGTAGTAACATAGTAGCCACAGGTAAAAGTGGGAGGTGAGCCCAATGGATTCTGGGAATATGGCAGTTGTTGGCCTGGCAACAGGTCTGTGAGGCCCACCGATATGATGTCACGGGCTTCGGAGGCCCTGATGCTAACAAAGGTTACTTGGCAGTATCACTGGAGAGGCTGTAAGTGGCAATTGAGAGCTAGTTCCAGGGGGTACACATAACCAGCAGTCTTTAAAGCGACCAGGTCAGTGACATTAAGGAGTTGGTATGCCAAGGTAAAGGTCTGAAGCAAAAGGTGACATGACAAGTAATTGCCATTTATGAGGGGTGGTGTCAAAGAGGTAAAGACCTCAGAGGAGTGTTTGATAACTTCCCCTACTATTCTGATATCTAGAGGTTGGGCAATTGAGACATATTTTCTCTGGATGCATATAAGTACTTACTGGAGACCTAGCTTGATTTTTATGGTAGAGCTTGTAAGATCCAAGTAAATAGGGACATCTCAGAAAAACACCAGGATGCCAGGAATGTCCTTAGTAAGATAAGCTGGGGAACTTTAGGAAGGTAGGGGAGGAACTCTCCAGAAGGGAAAAGCTAATTAACATTCCTCAGATCACAGGGTGAGAAACAACCTGTGGGTTGGGGCACATTCTGCAGGGTGGACCTTTGCCCACCTTCAGACAAGGGAAGTCCTTGCCACCTCATTCCCTAAAGACAAATCAGTTTAAAAAGTCATAATGTTCTACCAATCACATTGTATCTAATGGCTGCTGCCCTGAAAATTGTGTAAAAACTCACTGAACAAGCTGTGCAGGGTTGCCTCCTTTCCTTAGGGTCTGGGATGGCCCCAGTGCATTGGAACAAAAATCCTCATGCTCTTTGCATCGATCAGGCTCCATGTGATTCACTCAGGGGGTCTCCAGTAAGCTAAGGCTCGACAGGGTCTTACAAGCTTACCAACAACTCCTGTTTCCCACCTGGGATTCTGTGGGTCTTGTAGAAAAGGAGTGTCTTACATTGTTGGTAGAAGAGGTGATTGGTCCATGGTCATAGCATATGAATCTGACGAGACCAACATGGGCAGCCCCCATATTCATCTAGTCATTTTTTACAATCACCTTTTGTCTGGTCAAAGAGAAAGCAAGTAAAGAGATAATAATATTTAAATGGGATAACAGATATAGAGATGACAGCAATTTGGATCTAATCCTGGCATCCAGCTATGGAGCAGTTTCCTGAGCCTATTTGGAAATACTGTTACCTGTTGGGGTTTCTTGGACTTCAAATCTCCATATATAAGGGCTACCCTGGATGGAAATGAAAAGCAGGAGGAGTATGAGAAGCCCATGTCTAACCCAGTGAGGTCAAGGGAAGCTGCAGAAGTGGAGTTTCATTTTATGGGATTAGGGACAAGGTGGGTGGTCTCTGATGAAGCCAGCTCAGTCATTCCACAGGGCCTTGAGCACAGGAGTGGGGACTGAAAAGGAAAAGACAATTAGACAAACATTATAACATGACTCCAACCAGTGCTGAGGCTGAAGCAGCTTTAAGTTTTCCAGCCAGCCATTCTACCATTCTAGGTACTAGCAGAGAATAGGGTCAGCTCTCAGATCAAAGACAAAGTGATTAAACAAGGCAAAGAACAAAGAGATCACACCAGTAATCTCACAAAGCAGTAAGCAGAGTCCCCAAGTCACTGGGTCTGAGGGCTTATAAGGATTAGCAACACAAAAGGGAAGTCTCACATTCCTTGGCTGTGTTCACCTTTTTCCTTGCATCAGCCCAAATGTGAATATTCTTATCTGTTCCTACTTCTTCCACCAGAGCCCAGTGACAAGCACTTGCTAAATTTCTATAAGCAGCAAGTTGCTATAAGCGGCAGCAGCAAAAGCTCTTCACAGGTCTGATGTTTTTTTGGAGTTTAACAAAAAGCACTGTCCTGTTAGGGTCAATGTGTATGGAGAAGTTTTAGTTGGAGGGATGAAAGGTTTGAGGTGAGAAAGGTGGACCCAATGAGAGAGTCCCTTGAGTTTAGCAGTTGTAGGGGTCATGAGAATTACCTTAAAAGGGCCTTGCCATTTAGGAGACAGGGGTGAGGGCTGATGGTCTGGAGAGGATAGAAGGACTTGGTCTCCAATGTTGACAGACAGTGGACAGGGGACAAGGTGTGGCTGCAATAGATGGTTGTCAGCAATATTCCATAGGAGGTGGCAAAGTAATGGCGTGAGTAGATGGTCTGAGAGGGGAGAGCATTTAGGTGAAAGACCAGAAGTTAGGACCAGAAGTCCATACATGAATTCAAAGAGCTCATAGCCTGAAAAGAGCCAGAGGTAGGCGTTTTACCCAATGGAGGTGAAGTTCCTGTTACAGCTTGACTAGAGTGGTTTTTAAAGAGCAGTTGGTTATTTTTACCTTACCTGAAGATTGAGGGTAGTAGGGAATATGAAAATGCTAGGGGATTTCTAGGGCCGTAGACAAATTTGAGAAATTTAGGAAGTAAATTCAGGACCACTGTCTGACTGGAGGGAGGCTGGGACAACAAATTGGGGGGAGGGGCAAGGGGTGATCTCTTGGAGGCTAGGGCTTAATGCGGCTTCATATAAGTGATAAGAAAGGAGGTAAAAGGAAGGAACCCAGGAACATAAAAAAGTAGCTATTCCTAGGAATGATAAAATCTCTTCCTTTGTAAAAAGAACAGTTAGAGACTAAATAGGATTCTTTCTATCCAAGGTAATAGCTTTGTGGTTTGGGGTAATTTTTAGTCACAAATAGGTAACATAAGGAGTGGACAGTTGCATTTTAGAAGGTGACTCTGTAGCCTTGACTGGAAAGGAAATTTAGAAGAGCAGATGTGTCAACTTGGCAAATTTTTAGAGAGGAGCTACAGAGAAGGGTGCCATCTATATTAAGCACAATCTTATATATAGGGAGAGACAGAGACAGTAAGTCAGAAGGCAAGGCCTAACCAGATAGGCTTGGGCTGTCCCAGAATCCCTGAGGTAAAATAGTCCAGGTATGTTGGGTAGAGAAGGATATCAGAATCTGTCCCGGTAAAGGCAAATACATTGAGGCTGGGGGTCTAGAGGGGTAGAGAAAAACAAATCCTTGAGATCTAGGATTGAAAAATTGGAAGTCCCTGAGGGGATAGTGGAAAGAAGTGTGTAAGGGCTAGCCACAATAGGATGAAGAGGAACCTCTATTTGGCTTCTTAACTGCTAGAATAGGGGAGTTAAAGGGGAAAGATGTAGGATGAAGAAGTTTTTTCCTTAAGAGGTCAGAAAATCTAGGCTTATGTCCCCTGAGGCTCTGAAGAGAGAGGGGTTATTGACCTTAGGTTGTGTACCTGGTAGAGTCCAGTAATTGGGTGACAACAGGAGAATGATGTTTACCAACAGAGGGGTTCTGGACATCGGGGTCTATCTGAGAAGCTGGTAAAGGAGACAACACGTTGTTAGTATTAGTAGGTTGGCTAGAAGATAGAGCAGAGGGGCTGCTGGTGTACTCTCCTACTGAGTACACACAAGGCAGCCCAACTAAGGTAAATAATTCCAAAGGCAGGCAACCAAGTCAGAGACAGTCCCCACTGCAATTGTTAGGAGAAACTGCCAGGGGTGGGAGGGGCAGTCCTGGTGGATCACCCTTTCTGAGGCAGGGAAAGAGCATCAGAGTGGGTAAAAGTTATATAGTCTTATGAGAAATTTAGGGTTGCTGAATAATGATAAAATGTTCTTTCTATCTCAATTACCTTTTCATTATTGGTTATTTTATTTACTTACATTTCAAATGTTACCATCCTTCCCTTCCACAAGCCCCCTATCCCATACCCCCTCCTGCTGCTTCTACAACGGTGCTTCCCCACCTACCCACCCACTTCTCACCACTCTAGAATTTCCCTATGTTTGGGCATGGAGCCTCCACAGGACCAAGGACCTCCCATTGATGCCAGATCTCAATTCTGAGATCAAATTATACTTTGCCTCAGTAGCTGACTTGCATTCTGAGTTCTTCCTAGGCAAGAAACTGTTTAGCACCTCATCCTAAAACAGCAGGAGACTAGGTTAAGTAGCCTTTCTTCTATCTCTGCAGGAATTGCTGTGCTCTAACTTTCAGCCTGCTAGTTGAAGTCACCGGAAGGGAAAAGGACACTTTGAAAAATGACTTTAGCCATTTATTTCTGAGTTGTAAAAAAGTTTCCTGTGAGAGCATTCTTAAGAAAAGGGTCTTGCAAGAAAAGGAGCGTAAGTGGGAGTCTAACAAAAAGGTGAATAAACTGGGTGTAAGAAAAGCAGGATAAGGAGTGTTAAGAAGAGATAATAAGAGAAGAGAGGCGATAAGGAGAATAATGCTAACAAAAGCCAGACAAGGAGAATTCTAGGAAAATGGGGATAAGGGGGGTGGGATCTTCTTTGTTATCAGCACTTATACATCTTTCAGAATACATGATCACATGGTCACATGGTAAAAAGTTCATCACAAATTTATCCATAGATTCAAATCATAAGACGAATAAGAAGTTTACTGAAAAAAATGTTTGCATGCATACCAGTTAGGAGTAATTATCTGGCTAAATATTTATCACCTATAATAGGTCCACAGGTTCATAGAGAATTAAAAAACATAATTATGTTATTAATGAAGTTTTGTATAGATACACTCAATCAATATTTTATTGAAAGACTAAATTTAGAAATTTAGAAAAAGCATGTTAATGGAAATGCATTAATGTATAACCTTTACTTAAAGAAGGCATAGGAAGTCTCTGTAACGAGCCAGGAATGTGGACTGGCCAGTTCCAGGAACAGAATAGCAGTCAGTCATTAAGATAACATTGCCCAGAATAAGGTACAGGACAGTGGTCAGTCATTAAGCATTAAGAAGATAGCGTTGACCAAACCACATTCCTCTAGACAATAAGTGTGCAGGACGACTTCCTTGTGACCTGATTCAACCAGGGGTTGGGTCCCTTTGGAATTTTCCACTGTTTTTATGTTATGTTTCCTTGGTAACTCTCTCACTCCCCCCCCCCAGTTTGTGGTTTTTCCCTCTAAATACCCCCTCACTTCTTGTGTTCGGGATCGAACTCCTCTGGTCTGTATGGTCACGAGATCGACCCTGGTACCAGCCTATCCCAAATAAACCTCATGTGATTGCAGCAAGTTTGGTCTCTCGTGAGTTATTGGGTGGTTGTGTTTTCCCGAGACTTGAGTGAGGGTCTCTCGAGTTCTGGAGGTCTTTCATTATCTTCTGTCTTAGTTCCTATAACAAATCATCAATTCCCTTTTATGACCTTTGGTTAATGCTTTTATAACCTTTTGGAATGTGCTCTGAGTAGTTCAATGCCTGCTTATTATCTCAGAAGCAATTAATTCGTGACATTAATGACTGGCAGAGTTCTCATCCACAGTTTAGACTATCAGAAAGGGTTGAATAGCAATGTTACTAAAAGAGCTTAATAATTACTATAAATTTAGGAATTCTTCTTGGATTATCATTAAGGGTTAAAAAATCATCTATTTGTCTATATAGCACCACTACAAGATAGTAAGTCTTCCTTGTTTTGCAGAGATCTGCTCAAAGGTGTGGGCTAATACCTAGTGATTGTTTTATTTGTTTAATAATAACAGGAAAAAACATATTAATAGCAGAAATCTTTCCTAAAATGAATTTTTCCTGGGCCATTCCTATCAAAGGAAACCCATCCCATTGTGGGTTCTTAATCCAAGGCAGACCATTTCAGAAAGATCACCTGCTAGTTATTAGCTAGTTATTAGTTATTATTCACATGACAGCTAACCACGTGAAGATCAAGTTCCATATCTACCACATAAATATAGTGTGCCTAGGTGCAGCCCATGCATTTTCTTTGGTTGGTGGTTCAACCTCTATGAGCCCTCATGGGCCCAGGTATTCTTGTGGTATCCATGACCCCTCTGGGTCCCTCAATCCTTCACTACTCTCTTCCACAACTTTATGAGCTCCACCTACTGAGGAGTGACAGTAAGAGTTTTTTGAGAAAGTAAGGGGGGGCGGGGACTTTTCCATTTGTCACTTGGTGTTTACATTGACTGTATACATGGATGTGTAGGGAAACAAATCTAGGTTTCAGTAATGAGTAGAGGTAAGAATGGGGGGGGGGTGATGCTGCAAAGAAAGGCAGGAAGGTTTCCTAAGAAGTTGGCATAGGCTATGCCATTGAAGAATTGAGATATGAAAAAAAAGAAAAAGAAAAAGAAAAAAAAAGAAAAAGCCTGTAACCTGAGGAGAGTCTGGGTAAAGTGTACCCTGTAAAACATGTTGGATACGTTCAATAAAGTGCCCAGTGAAGGTTCTATGCCCCAGTGTAGGGGAATGCCAGGCCCAGTAAGCAGGAGGGGGTGGAATGGTGAGCAGGGGGAGGGGAGAGGGAACAGGGGATTTATTTTATTTTATTTTATTTTATTTTTGGAGTGGAACCTGGGAAAGGAAATACTGTAAATAAGAAAACATCTAATAAAAAAAGTGGTTATTATTGGGATGTGTCATGGAATTTATCTGACAATTTGAAGAAAGGAAATGTCCTATAGGTCTGAATTTCAGGACAAGAAATAGGCAGTAGATGGGTAGAAAATGAGTAGGCATCTGAAGGTTGGTAATGGAAAAAGGATCTTGGACAGTTAAGGTTTAAAGGTAAGTCTTCCCAAGTGCAGAGAAGAGCCAAACTGCCAGAGAATACTGAGTTCATGTAAACACGCAATCCAGGAAAATAGAAGGATTAGTGGTGTATAAGAGACAAATAACTGAGTTTGATCAAAGATATCCCTCTACAAATACAAGCTGAGAGATGGAGAAAACTGAAGAAACAGAGTACTCAAGAGCATTATATTTTAGCAATGGTTGGTAGTTTTGAGAGACACAGAGAAACTGGTCCAAAGGATTTACATGTGAATTGTGGACACTTGTTTACTTCAGAGATACTTGACAGGTCAGAGTAGCTCCAGGTGTCCTTGGTTATATTTGGAAGTTTGCACTTGTTACATTCGAAGTATAAAGTGGCAAAGTCACCTGAAGGATTTTAGGGTTGAGGTCTACAGCCTTTGAACTTATAGCAATATAGCCATCTAGAGATGTCTTTTACCTTTGCTATAGCTGTGATTACTTGATGATGTCCATATCTATTTTGTCTGTAAGGGTAAGGAAGATGATAAAGGTAAATAACATTGTCTAGATGGATATGTAAACAGACTACAGGATGTGGTTTAGTTGTAGACATATCTTTGGTAATGAGAGATTTTAGAGTGTGAGTGGTGTCGTGTAAGGACTCACCAATACATTAGGAAAGGGAGATGAGGAAAACAAAATAAACAACCTCTCACCATGGAAACTAGTGTGTCAAGGTATGTCACACAGGGAACCTACTTGCCCAAACAGCTTTACTTGCAAATATCCATTCCAATGAGTCATTGGTATGATTCAGGGTCTCTGGTTTCTACCACATCAGAAAAAGTATATATCCTATCAGTGCTCTGTGTCAGGGAGATATAATCCTGTAGATTTGGTTCTGCAAGACCAGTATCTTCAAGCACTCCAGCAGTTCATAGATGATAAATGTTGGGATGAGCCAACTCTAATACCTGAATCTGGTACTGAGCACTGAGCTGGTAGCTCAGTTTGTCAGCCTGCTGGGTCTTTCACACCCTTGCCATAAGAGACAGTTCTCTCAGCATCGTTCTTTTTTTTCTAATGAGAAGCAAAAAGGATATGGATCCAAATAAGAAGGAGGGCACAGAGGAACTGGGAGGAGTTGGGAGAGGGGACAGCATAATCAGAATATATTGTGTCAAAAAACCAAATATACAAAAATGATTTTCAATTAAATAACAAAAAAGGATTAGCTAAGACTCCAAGTATGGGATCTAGCTATCAAATAAACTTATTAATCCTCCAAAATAATGTAGGTTTAATTTTTGGTTTTGCTTTCATTTTGATGTTTCTTAGAATAAAACATTAAATATTTGATCTATTCTTTAGAAAGATACAGTTATACCCTGACCAAAGTAAGTTAAATTAAGTAGGGGTTTTCTGAATCTTAGAGAAAGACACCTGATATCCATGGTCAACTCTACCATTAAGGAGGGTAAAGGTATGTTGTAGGGACATGTCACAAGAGTTCTTATAGAGAAAGAAGCCATCTCTGTTTGAGTAGTAATTTAGTGGAGAGTTCTTGAGATATAATGTATCATAAACATAGTTTTTGCCAAAGAAATGAGTACCATCATGAAATCCTTAGGGAAGTATTGTCCAGATTAGCAGTGTGATCGTATGAATATAAGTCTCTGTCCAGATAAATGTTTAAAGGAAAAGTGTAAAAGATAAATGACAAGAAATTTAAAGGAATATAGAAAGAAAAGTATATGAGAACTGTGAGAATATGAGGCAGAAGGATGAATCTGGGATGTGTTTAAGTGGAGCAGCAGGTAGATGGGATATGATAGGTCAGTTACTAAGTAAGTGGTAGAATACCTAACTTTTCAACAGCCAAAATTAATGTGGAAAGAATAGATCATAAAATTTGACTTTTGAGAAGTCAGATAATGATATTCTTCAGTCTCTCAAATTACATAGGGTGAGTAGACATTAATTCTTACACACAAAGGCTGAGGGATTGCATACACTACTTAGTATAAGAGTATGTTGCATAATAACAGTTGAGAGGGTGTATATAAGACACAAGAATATACAGGTGGTAGGAGAATAGTACGAGAGACCTCAGAAAGGGGTAAACTTATATTTAAAAATAGGAGGAATTGGTTTGCTTCTTTAGGGCCTCGTGAATAAAGATAACCAATAGATACATGTAACTTTTCTAGAATGGAATGTCCTACAAGAAGGGCCATATAACTAAGTATAACTGGGAAATGAAGAAAAGAGGAAAGGAATACAGAAACATATTGAACAGTTATGGGTTAGTCTGCATGGATTTAATAGAGTAAGTTCTGCTCCATATTAGAGACAGAGAAAGGCAGAGACAGAGACAGAGGCAGAGACAGAGAGACAAAAAGAGACAGAGAGGAGCTCACATAAAGCAAATTTTAGTATAACTGAATATTTCCTTCTCATATCTACGAGGCATGAAATAGATTGACATCTTTAACCTATAGTTCTTGTTACTATAACCTATAGTTTTTGTTACTGTGATAAACACTATGGTTTTCCTTTTGTTGTTGTTGTTAAAGATTTGCTTATACTATGTATGTGAGTATATTGTTGCTATCTATAAAAACACTAGAAGAGGGCAGACCTGATTACAGATGGTTCTGAGCCAAAATGTGGTTGCTGGGAATTGAATTGAGTTCTTCTGGAAGATCAGTCAGCACTCTTAACCACTGAGTCATCTCTCCAGCCCACATGGGATTATTTTAATTTATACTTCCAGGTAGAATTATGGAGATAGTCCAGGAACTAAAATAGAAGCAGAAGTGGCAAGCATGGAGGTTATCTAGATGTGTTGAGCAACCATGTGTGG
The DNA here is from genome assembly GCF_008632895.1 of Mastomys coucha. NCBI lineage: Eukaryota > Metazoa > Chordata > Mammalia > Rodentia > Muridae > Mastomys > Mastomys coucha. Next base: position 28,615,001 of record NW_022196897.1, on the reverse strand, counting down.
AAAGTTATTATTGGCTTGCTTTCTCTAGCACATGATCTGCCATCTCATGTAATACAGGATCATATGCTCAGGAGTAAAACCACCAACAGTGAAGAAGTGACCTTCCTATCAAATAGCCATAAAAACGTGCCACACAAACACATCCACATGACAATTTGATAGAAGCAGTTCCTCATTTGAGGTTTCCTTCTTCCCATGTGTGTCAAGATGTCAACCAATATTAGCCGTTGCACTTTGTGCTCATCAGACTAATAGTGGAGGGAGCAGGGACTTTTGGTCATTCTGGGGTTTAGGTAGTAGGTGTCAATCCCTGAAAACTCACCAAGTCTGAGGAGTCTGACATAAAGTTGTTGTCAGCACTAGATGTTTAACCTGATTCTATTTGCTTTGGTCCATTATTAAAAACCTTAACAAATGGTTTTGTAATTCCATGTAGAATAGTGTAAGAGTAGTCCTCTAATTTTCTGAAGATATTTTTTCTAATATTGCTGACTGAGAAATGATTTGAAGGTGAATATTTAATTTCTTCATCACTCTCTGGAGTATATTTTCCCTTGGTTCATGATAAGTAGAATAATAAACTTGGATTTTTCCTGCCTTTTTTCAGTAATGTGCTTGGTCTTGTCAAATTGACCACTTTTAGCACTTTTAGAACAACCTTTTCCATTCCTTCCAAAAGGCAAATATCATATACCACTTTTGGAGAACATTTGACCTGCACTGGTAATTCTACTAGGACTCAGGATTTGTGTCCTTGTTTTCTTTCTACTGCTGTGATAAACACTGCCATTGAAAGCAACTTGTAGAGGAGAGGGCTTCTTATCTCACAGGTTCTATTCTACAAAGGCAGAAACTTAAAGGCTGAAACTGAAGAAGAATCCATGCAAGATTGCTTACAAACTTGATCATCCTACCTTCCTATAGAACACAGGACAACCTGATACCACCCACAATGACTAGATCTTATACCACATCAATCACTAATAAATGTTCCACAAACTTCCCCAAGATCAGTCCAATGAGATAATTTTCTCATTTGAGGTGCCCTCTCCTCTGATGACCTTAGTTTGTATCAAGTTCACAAAAAAGTAATTAGCACAGTTGGGAACTGTTACAGTACCAATTAGGTTATGATATCTACCCTGACCTCAAAGAATGTATGTGCTGAGCTGATAGCTGGAGAGGTATTCTTTGTCTGTAGAGAGGGTGAGGGTAGCTTGACATAACTATCATGTTGAATAAAGTCAAAGTACTGGGTAAGGTACAGACATTCTTTGTGGTAGGTTTTACAATCCAAGTGCTTTTCTATTTGAGAAATATTGGCAAGAAGAAAAGAGGCTGAGATGGGCAGCGGGTCCCCTGGGCTGGAAATCTGGCCAGAATGGAAGAATGAAGTAAGGCTAGAAGAGAGGAACAGCCAAATTACAATGACTGTGATAATGACAGGAAGGATAGGTAAAGGCTTGTCCCAGAAAAATAAGGTGGGTTAAAGACTGGAGTCTGGCCTGAGGAGGGTGGTATGCTCAGATAAGATATGGCAGAATAGGCAGGAAGAATGGCATTAGCAAAGGAGAAAAGTTCTTCACTAGGCAGAGACAACAGCAACAGAGCTTATGCATTTTGCAAGGTGGAAGACTTGAGATAGAAGAAAGAGTACGGAAACACATCTAGAGATTTCTTTTTGCAAGTGCCAAGGAGTGCAGACACCTTAGCAAAAGAGGTTACATCAGACTTGGAAAACAAATCATATTACTTATAGGAATTATCACTATTAATCCAAATGGAGGGGCTTTTCAAACTGACAGGACCCTGGAACAAAATAAGTACCATTATAAAGCTCTAAAGACTTTATGGAGTATTCAAAATGTCACAATATATCAAGTAAGATATAAAATTGAATATATACAGTTAAAAAAAATATGAGACCATGCAGAACAAAAGGAAAGTCAGGGAAGCATCATCTATACTTGGGGGAAATCCTTTCAGGATACATCTGTACTTTCTTTTCCATGATGAAATATGATATGAACAATTGTGGTACTGATGCTGTCAGATTTTTAAGTACAGAGGCACGAGAAAGCAGCTGTAAATATTTCAGCCCATTTTTCAATTAGGGGAGATGTAAAGTGTAGCACGACTGTTGAAAATTTAGGTGGTATTTCATTGCAAACAGTATAGATTAATGTTTGATCAGATAGTCTTAATGAGAATATTGAAAGGTTTCTTGTGCCTGAGAACTGAAACCTTAGATCTGAAATAGGCTTTTGTACTCAGAAGTGAGTTTTCTGACAACTTAAATGTCCAAATGTCTTTTTTTCTGTGTACTGTGTGTTTGGAGTGTATTGTCTCTTGAATATTCACAAGAATCAAACAGTGAATATATTTTATTTATCAAATAGCACTCCTCTCAAAGCCTTTCACACACTCATGGATTTGATGCATCTTTAGGTTATTATAATTTGTAGGTTTGTTCTGATTGAGAACTATGTTATTATTGTATAGAATTGGCTGAAATGTTCATAGAGATTTCAATATATATATGTATATATATTGTTTATGAGTAATTTATTTTATAAAAATATTAGAACTTCTATTCCTAATCCATATTTGTTAAAATAGGGGATTAAAATAATGATGTTTCTCTGTTTTATTAGAAGATTAACAAGTCTCATAATATAATTAAGTTATCCTGTTGAATTGAGGTTTCTATTTTTATCTCAGACTCTAGTTAAATTGCATCCATAAATTAAACAGTTTAAATGAAGCTTATAATAATAAAAATCTCATAATTGGATTCTATTTTTCTCACAACAGTGAGACAGGTAACACTATTCAAGTATTTAGTGAGGATAGTACTCTTAGTGATACACTGCAGAATTCTCTTAGTAACAGAATGATCTTGGATAATCTACTTATTAAGGTAAAAGGGAAAGAGACAATAAATTATTCCCTATCTTCATTTCTTTTCTGTACCTGTCATTGCTGTCATTACAGTTGCTGAAGCAATAAGTTGCTGAAGCCTGACAGAGGCTGAGACAGTGTGATTATAGCCTTCCTCTCTGCAGTTGCCCTGTACATGCTAATTATTTCTTGGAAGGTATCTGCTACCTCAGTGATTCCAAACCTTACAAAGAGAAGTTGATGCTCCTAGAAATTACAATTGCTGATGTTTCTTATGTTTGAGATTCTTTGAGAACCTTTGCTCAAACTTGTTTCATAGCATATTGCTAAATAGAAATGCTACATCCTAAAAAATATCTTTGTAATGTGAAAAATGCATCTCAATTTACTTTCTGACATGATAAAAATGCTGACTAAAATGAATTTCAGGGAAGAAAGTATCTATTTGGCTCACATGTCTTGATTACAGCCTATCACTGAGGCAAACTCAAGAGGGAAACTGGAGGCAGGAACTGAAGCAGAGACAATGTGGCTCACTTAGTTTGATCCTTATACAACCCAGAACACCTACCCAAGGATATCATAGCCCACAGTTGCTTGAGCCCTCTGACATGAATTATTTGTCAAGAAAATGCCCCTCCCTCTGAAACTTGTGCACACATCAACCTGAGGGAGGCATTTTTTTTAAATTGGGACTCCCTTTTCTAAGATAATTGTATCTTGTTTTAAGTAGACAAAGGAAAAAGACCAAGTAACATATAAAGACATACCTATTAGAATTACACCTGACTTCTCAATGGGAGCTTTAAATCTCAAAAGGTTAAACCCAGAAGGCATTGGACAGATATGCTGCAGACTCTTAAAAGACAACAGATGCCCAATAAGACTATCAACCATACACAGCAAAACTTTTCATCACCATAAATAGAAAAAAATAAGGTATTTCATGATAAAATAAAAATTAAACAATATATGTCTGCAATTACATTCCTACAGAAAGAGTTAGAAGGAAAAAAATCCAAAGCAAGGTTTTACACACACATGAAAACAGAAGATGAATAATCTCAAATCAGCATAACTAAAACAAGTGAAACATACACATACACACACACACACACACACACAAAGCAGCAGCAACAACAACAATAATACCACTGCCACAAAATGACAGGAATTAACATTGTTCATTGGTATCTGTCAATATCAGTAACCTCGAATTCTCAGAGAAAAGACACAGATTTACAGGGGGGATATGATAACACAACACTTTTCTTACATATGAGAAACACACCTCAATATCAAGGATAAACAATACTTCAGGGTAAGGGTTTGGAAAAGTTCACTATAACTTCTTCAGGAAGGTAAAAACTTTTTTTTTTACATTGATCATAACAAGCAAGCATTGTTTCAATAACCCCATATCTGTAAGCACTATAAGGATATTAATTAGCTTCTTATGTTTCTAATTCTAATGATTAGTGCCAATTTAGCTCCAAAGTCTTTAATACTGATGTCCAATGTTTTAATAATAAAGTATTAAACAATTCTGTATTTTAAAATTTAATTTTGTATGATGTCTATTTTATTGGTAATCTAGCCAAATTTGATCTTATATCTAAATTATAATATGAAGAGATATTTAATTTAATTTATCATAAATAAGATATATTTTAGCATAAGTGCTCAAAATATAAGAGATTCAAACATGAAAGAATAGTCAGATATTTTCATGTGTACATAGAATTGTGAGTGTGAAATGCATTGAATGTTAAATTCAGACACTGCTGCCTCCAGTAGTAGAGCCCTCAGGGGTCCTCAGAATATCCAGTAGAAAGCAAAGGAAATTCATTTCACAAGTTATGAAAGATGTAAATTTAAAAAGTTTATATTGATTCTTTATAAACAACTTAGTATGGGCATAACTTTGAGTTCTATTCTAGGTTTAGATAGCTAGAAATGTGGCCTTACCTTTGTAAGCCTCTTTAACAAAATTTTAAATTTCATCTGTGTCTTTCAAAATTTACTGTATAAAGGTTACCAAGCTGTCTGGTCCTTGACAAATTACTTAGCCTTGGCTTCTACTGCACTTACCTAAACCAAATAAAGGTATCATCAACATTTTCTGAAATCCATAGAAAGAATGTTATTTCCCTAACAGAGAACCACTAAGATGGTAAATTGATGGCTAGTGATCTTTGTACTCTTTCTGGAATTCCACAAGCATATGAGATGATAAGCATGGACATCTTCATATAATGCTTATTTGTTGAAAGAACATCTATTTTGACTTTAATTTCAAAAGGAGAATCAATGAAATGAAAACCACAAAACAGAAAACAAACAAACAAACCTGTGTCTGTTACCTCCTACATAACAGAAATCATAATTACTTATGCCACAGAAACCCTATGTGGTGCTGTTAAAAGGTACTTGGTGTATTTCTGAGGTTCAGTTCCTTGAGTGGCTGAAGGACACATTTCAGTGCTGCTTTTCTGACTTTCCAAACCTCTGCTTTGCCTTGCTCTTTAAGGACAGGAGCTTCTTTGACTATCTATGGTACTTGATGGAAAGGCTATGGTATTTTTAGTTCAAAATCATACATTAAGATAATTATAGAATCAAACTAGGAAGAGACCAGTTGTACTCTTTCTTTCATAGACAGTTTTCTCTATGATAATGTTACCAGGTTTAATATACAGCTGCTATCAATTTGATGAGCAATGTTTATGGGGCTGACATTACTAGAAAGGAATCAAGTATTCAAAGGCCAGCCAATCTTGATGAAATATAGTGTCTTTTTCAGTTTCAGCCTTCCAAATTGAGGCTTCTTTGGCATCAAGGGCTTCTGTGGGGAGATAAAGGACATTCAGAATGCTGACTGTCAGTAGGGTGTCAATCATTTTGCTAAAGGAAAGGCCTCCTTTGGATGCAGAGCCTGTGTTGCTATCATTTGATTTTGGTTTTGTGTTTGTTTTTTGGAATGTAGGACTATGGATCTTGATATCCTGGATCAATCTCCTGCAGTGTTTTGTTTGTTTGTTTGTTTGTTTGTTTGTTTCAGAAAGAGTACTTTTCTACATACTTTTTGTTATTAGGATTATAGTAAATTTCATTTGCCATCTAAAAAGTAAGTAAGGCATTGCAAAAGACTCCAGATATTTTGGACTCCATAAATATTTTTGAAAAAAAATTGATCATTTATAAGTTGGCATTTTTATTGGATGAGCTCCAATCAGAATTTGTAATGGTGGATAAAAGAGAAAAGAAAGTCAGAATATTAAAAAATGCAGGCAGAGTAATTTTACCAAGGATAGTCTCAGAAAGCAATTCCTTATTATAACAGATTGGAAAACAATTTTACAAACAGAACCTATTGCTTCCTGTATTGGCCAACATATTTTTAATGACTGGCAATTGCTTTTCTTTATTTTCTTACTTTTGAAAGTACAAGTATACACAGTCTCTTGGATACAGGGTCTTACTTTCATGGGCTTTTATTCTCATTAATCAAATAATTTAAAAACAATCCATAAATGTTACTAGTTGTCATGGTCTTGTGCAGGTGTTTCCAGATTCTGGGCATCTTAATTGAGAAACTAAAGTGCACACAGGTTACAAAATAACATGAATTCAAAGCAAAGCCATACTATATACATCAGGAAGAAATCAAATGTAAAGAGTGACAATGGACCCCATGAGTAAGGAATTCAGGGCTCTACTTATTGTTTGCAGCTTCCTTTTAAGGGGTGTAGAAGAAGGAGGTATTCTGTTGCTTAGAAACATAACAGGATAGGTGTCCTTTGAATGACATATTTGTTTTCTACTGTACATGTCTGTATCCAAGGTGCAGAAAATTTTAGCCATGTGAATATACAGCAAAGGAGACATGGATAGGAAATTCTCAATAAAAGTTGACTCAGAGGACACAATATGCCTTATTGCACATGCATCCACAACTAATTCAGCAGAGATCAATTCCCTACCTTCTGTATTCAGTTATGATCTGAAATAACATTTCAATAAAAACTGTACCCAAAAAGGAAATTTTTTAGTATAATAAATTTATTTTTATATTATTCATTTACATTGCAAATGTTATTCCTGTTTCCGGATTCCCCTATGCAACCCTGTATCTCATCTGCCCATACCCTGTTTCTATGAGGGTACTCCCCAACCCACTTACCCACTCCCTCCCACCTCACAAAAGTTATCAAAAAGGATAAGGAAGGACACTTCATACTCATCAAAGGAAAAAATCTAACAAGAAGAACTCTCAATTCTGAACATCTATGCTCCAAATACAAGGGCACCCACATTTATAAAAGAAACTTTTACTGAAGCTCAAAACACACATTGTGCCTCACACAATAATGGTGGGGGTTTTCAACACAAGATTCTCAGCAATGGATAAATCATGGAAACAGAAACTAAACAGAGACACATTGAAACTAAGAAGAGTTATGAGCCAAATGGATTTAACAGATATCTATAGGACATTTCATCCTAAAACAAAAGAATATACCTTCTTCTCCTCACCTCATGGTTTCTTCTCCAAAACTGACCATATAATCGGTCACAAAACAGGCCTTAACAGATACAAGAAGATTGAAATAACCCCATGCATCTTATCAGATCACCACAAAGTAAGGCTGGTCTTCAAAAACAACAGAAAGCCCACATATGGCAGCTGAATACTCTACTCAATTATAATGTGGTCAAAGAAGAAATTACAGACTTTTTAGAATTTAATGGAAATGAAGGTACAACATACCAGAACTTATGGGACACAATGAAAGCATTGCGAAGAGGAAAACTCATAGCTCTGAGTGCCTCCTAAAAGAACCTGGAGAGAGCATACACTAGCAGCTTGACAGCACACATGAAAGCTCCAGAACAAAAAGAAGCAAATACACCCAAGAGGGTTAGACAGCAGGAAATAATCAAATTCAGGACTGAAATTACCCAAGTAGAGACAAAAAGAACTATACAAAGAAACAACAAAACCAGGAGCTGGTTCTTTGATAAAATCAATAAGATAGATTAAACCCGTAGCCAGACTAACCAGAGGGCACATAGACAGTATCCAAATTAACAAAATCAGAAATGAAAAGGGAGATATAAAAACAGAATCAGGAAATTCAAAATATCATCAGATTCTACTAAAAAATCTTATACTCAAAAAAACTGGAAATTCTGGATGAAATGGACCATTTTCTAGACAGAGAGCAGGTAACAAAGTTAAACCAGGATCAGATAAACTAAACAGTCCCATAACCCCCAAAAGGGAATTTTTGATTGTGACAGGATAGAATATATTAATTCCATTGTCTGGGGGTAAAGAATTCATGAACTCATGAATAACGATTTTAGGTTTCCAGGTACTTTGTCTGAAGAAGAGTCTGTGCACAGCCCAAACCAAGTAGCATTCCCATTACATATGCCATTTCCTTCTTGCTTCAGAGAGCAGTGCTCAATGTCCATTTTATTAATAAAGAATTCAAGTACTTAAAGTTAGCACCTTCTTGGAGGAAGGTATGGAGAAAATAAATAAAGGAAAACGTGCATGCATATTTAGGAAAACATGCACTCATTTGTTTTAGTTATAATAAGCAAAGCAGATCTGGCAGCAACTGGAGAAGGGCAGAGAAAGTCTTCAGAGAAGTACTAAGAGATTTGAAAGCAATGAGATACGCATCCCAAAGAAAAGAGAAAAAAGTAAAGGTAGAACTTAGACCTCTTCACAGAAAGGAAACAGGATTAGCAGTGAATATTTGAAAGCAGCTGCTCCAACAGAGGGCCTTCTGGAAGTATAAGGACAATAGCTCACTAAGGGGAAATTAATCCTCCCATGTGCTTGTCATGTCTTCAGACGAATCAGCTTTGCTTAGTGAGGGACCCCTGTCTGGGTTATTGACAGGCACAGGTAGAATAACTGTAAAAGGAGGGTGCAATACTAAGTGCTGCCATGTTTAGAATGCCTGCCTCCACTACAGGTCAGAAGATCATCTCAGGTTTTATTCATTTAGGAAATAGGAATTAATTTTCTCTTAATGGGTCTCTGGAAAACCAAGTGTCTTTGTTTGGGTTTTACTGCTGTGAACAGACACCATGACCAAGGCAATTCTTATAAAAACAACATTTAATTGGGGCAGGCTTACAGGTTCAGAGGTTCAGTCCATTATCATCAATGTAGGGACATTTCAGTATCGAGGCAGGCATGGTGCAGAAAGAGCTGAGAGTTCCACATCTTCATCAGAAGGCTCCTAGCAAATACTGGCTTCCAGGCAGCTAAGATAAAGGTCTTAAGCCCATAGCCACAGTGACACATCAACTCCAACAAGTGCACACCTCCTAATAGTGCCACTCCCTGGGCCAAGCATATACAAACCAACACACTCAGATACCTCTTCTTCTACATCTGGTATTTTAAATCAAAAGGAAAGGCAAATATGATACTTTCCTTTCTATTAACAGGGTAATGGATTGAAACCTGAGTATAAGAAAGGGTAACAATGGTATGTGAGCCTTCTAACATGTCCAGCTACCTTACAATATTCCTTTCTTGATCTGATCAGTCTACTTCTGTTCCTCCACTGCTTCTTTTGCTTATTATTCCACAAGATAAGGAATTTGCCTGCTAACCCAATTTAGCTGACAATAAGGTCGCATCTCCCTGTAGAGTCACTGTAGAGTCAGAGCTTCTATGTGATTGGGTTCACAGTTGTTTGCTATTTGCATTGAAAAATATCAGGCCACTTCTGTTGACTTTCTATTATTTTGCATGAGAAATTTAATGTCAATCACATTGTTTCATGCTCTAGGAAAAGTATTAGTTTTTCCTTTAGCTTCTGCTAAGTATTGCTTCTCTTTAGGAGTTAATTTACTTTATTTTTTAAATAGTAACAGTCTAAACTCAAAATTAAAATGATAATTTGATATGTCTACATTGTAGATAGAGTAAAATAAACTGATGTATCCTGTCACCTCATACAGTTAACATTATTGTATAATACATGTCCAATCTTGTTCTTCCCATTTAAAATTCTATATCTTTGGGCAACATCTTTGCATTTACTACGAGTAACCCACTCCCAGTCATTAGTAACCAATATTTTATTATCATGTTTATGTCCTCCAGATTCATTCATGATGTTGCAAATGTTAGAGTTTAGCATAATTGTGATATGTCTTGACATACCTCTCCTTCAAGCATGATTTCCTCCCTTAAGTCTATAAGTATATTTCTCTTAACAGAATTTAAAGTTTTCGGCTATCACCTAAGCACTTGGCTTTTCTGGTGTAAATGTGAATAGACTTGTTCCTATTTGTGGCTGACTGGAGTCCTGTCATGTTGGGTTGTCTACTTTTTCATCTTTGATAGTTGTTAATAGATTTTATTATTTTTGTTGTTTGTACACATTGACATTTCTTTGATGATAAACAAATACTCTCCAAATCTGACACAAAAAAGAAACCCAAGAAATTACCACTATATCATACCTTACTCCTAGGTTGTCCATATAAGAATAAAGATGAAATTAAAGAAAACAGAACAAAACAAAATGTCATGAATACTGTTGTTTGGATATTACAAATTCTGAATCTGGCTTCAAGTGTCTCTTTGATTTTTGAATAATAATTTAATAATTATGAAATACATATTTAAAATTTTAATCCAGCCTTAATATTATCTTCAGGTCTAAGATTTTGCTTATGTGATTGTGTTATGCTTAAGTTAGGTCAAAGTGCTGTATCAAAATGTAAGGTGGAGAAAAACTTGAGAAGTAAAACTACATATTGACGAGGGGGCTAAACATATATGTGCAGTGGTGAAAGCTACAGATATGCACACATATACACAAAACTTTTAAAAAAAAACAATTTGTTTTTCATGTTTGTATCTTCAAAATTAAATATTCCAAAGCATAACATATTGCTGTATTCAGGAAATTGTTGCAAAAGCAATGAATAAATCAAGAAAGAAACAAAAATAAATATGTATAAAATATTCCTGTGAAAATAAGACCAACATCAGAGCTTAGTAGCTTCAAAGGCCTCAGCTCTACCCTGGTAATTTCCTATAGTTTACACCATTGGCTTTCCTATTCCATAAGGCTGGAGCGATAGTGCGCTAGGGTTAATGGTTTCTATTTCTAACACAATCCTTTTGATTTAAGTCCACATACATTTCAGTGATGGTTCAGCTTGGTTAGTCTTGCAAATTAAAGCATTACTAAACCTGGATGCTCTTAAAAGAGATGTGTTTCCAGACAAGTATAATGACCAATTTTCAGGGCCATGAGTGTATTCACCTAGAAAATAACTGGTATCCCTTCAGTGTGAGATACAGATGCTCATGTATTGATTTCTTATTTTTTTTAAAGGTTTCAGTCATTTTACACAAAATTTTTAAAGGAACAGCAGCTCATGCTGCCTGCCTCACTGCCAAAATTCACATACAAAGAGAAAAAGAAGAAATAGGGAAGGAAGACACCTTACTACTTGCCTGCTATGCTTACGCAATAAAATGAATATAGGGCCAGCTCAAAATGTCCATAGAATACTTCCTTTCTAAGAGAAATGAGAAGATATGAAGGAAAGTAGAAAAAAGTATAAATTTTCATATCTGAATTAACCTAATGAATCTTTGATTAATATGAGTTGCCAAGTTTTTTTCAAATTACTGGTTTTGTTTTGCTATCTTTCCAGTTGAAAATACCAACATAAATATATTTGAGTTTCAAGCAATATCTTTATTTATTTTTATATTTATTCAGATTATTTTTACAATCTGAAGTGATCTACCAAGGTGATGAGTTTAAGAAACTATTATTATGTAAATAGTTTACATAAAAAGCAAATAAACAATGTAAACTTATGAGCTTATATTGCAAGCCAAGACATTATGAGAATCCTGATAAGTTACACATCATTTGATTTTGTAGAAAGAAACAAAACTTTAGGCAACTGAAATAAATAGTTTTGGGAGCACATGTATTTAAAATAAAATACTTTCTTTTCATATGGCACACTGAGAATATCAAAAACTAAGGAAAACAAATTCCCATATTGTACTAATCAAATCACTAATAGAAATACAGCTGCCCATCCACTTAACATTACATATTTATATTTCCAGTTTGGTTTTTAAATATTAAAAGAAAAATAATACTGAAACTCAATGAAGTAATATAGTAAGATATATTAGCTGAGATACTGAGTAGTTATTAAAATAAAGAAATAATAGAGTGGAGTGTGGAGGTAGATGCTAAATCTTAGCCTTCTGAAGGTAGGATAAAAAGGATCAGAAATTCAAGGTCTTATCTGTCTACAGAAGCGATTTCAAGGCCAGAAGAAACAAAACAAACAAAAAGAAATGATTAATATATATTTAATGATAAACATATATTTAAATATCTATGTAAGGAGGAGGTAAATTAAATGGCTACACTCATATTAAAGGAAAATCTATTCAAAACAAGTAGACTCATGAGTAATATTTCAACCCTGCCCAAACAGTCCTGGGACCACTGTGGTAAAAAAAGCAAATTTGTATAATAGTAAGATTGTAATCCCTTCATAATGAACCCCAGGCTTGACACCAAGCATAAAATATAGATGCCCATGTATATTATAAAAAGTCTATTCATGGTCTGGGACAGGTGCCCTGAGCAGACCTTGGGCACAAACTCTGCAGCCAGTCCCACAGCATCCAGAGATAGCTCCCCTTCCAGGCACACTGATAGGCCCAGGATCAGAGGATTGGAGTTGAAGAGGATATATTTGTCTCAACATTGGAAGCAGCTGGGACCTCTGGGACCCAGGCACACAGGAACTCTGGCAGTCCAGTGGCTCGGGTTCCTTCCAGTCTGTCTGGGCTGGTGGCCTGAGCATAACTTGGGCACACACTCCACAACCAGTCCCACAACACCCAGAGGAAGCTCCAATCCCAGGTGCTCTAACATGCCCAGGATCAGAGGAGAGGAGGATACAACATCTGTCCCAACACTGGGAGTAACTGGGACCAATAGGACCCAGGCACGCAGGAACTCCACCAGCCCAGTGACACAGGTTCTTTCCAGTCTTTCTGGGCCAGTGCCCTGAACAGACCTTAGGCACAAATTCCACAGCCAGTCCCACAACACCCAGAGAAAGCTCTACTCCCAGGCGCTCTAACAAGCCCAGGCTCACAGAATTCCAGAATCACATGAACACAAACAGATTGATTCTGAGGAGTTCTGACACAACCAGGATCATGAAATCTTGCTTCTCCTATCTCAGACTCTTTATTAGTAGTATAGTTTATTTCATGTTGTTACACTCTGGCTTTCAGGACAGCTTACATAGTTCAAAAGTATCTATACAGCCAAAAGAAATGTAGACAATTAACTTGGGAGGAGGCTTGTAAGAGAACATCAAAGAGTGAGACTGAATGCTTTGCTTGACCTTTGTAACTCTTGTATCAAGTTTGAAGAAGAGGACTTTATAAGTTACTCTTTCTCTGAGATGAATGCTTTTCCAAATTATCACAGCCAATGACCAAATTCTTACCCTCACCTAATGTCTGTGCCACCCTCCAAGCAGAACAATTGTTCATTGAAACAGTTGGTGAATGACTTTATGGATAGCCCATTTTAATACACACACACAATTTCTTTTTTTGTTTGTTTGTTTGTTTTCTTTTTATTAGATAGTTTCTTTATTTACATGTAATTTCTCCTTTTCCAGTTTCCCCTCCAAAAAAGAAAGAAACAAAAACAACAAGAACAAACCCCTGTTGCCTCCCCCCTCCCCATGCCTGCCACCCCACTCTCTCCTACTTATTGGCCCTGGCATTCCCCTACACTGGGGCACAGAACCTTCACAGGGCCGAGGTCCTCTCCTCCTATTGATGATCAAATTTGCAATCCTCCACTATACACGTGCTGCCAGAACAATCAGAAACACCATGTGCAGTCCTTGGTTGGTGGTTGAGACCCTGGGAGCTCTGAGGGTGCTAGTTAGTTCATATTGTTGTTTGTCCTAAGGGGCTGCAAACCCCTCAGCTCTGAATGCAACCTGTTTTCTGTGGGCTGAGAACAAAGACACTCACTCAAAGTCAAATAGCTTTGACCATAGCAGGAAGTCAGTATCCAAAAATCATGCCTAAAATTTCATTCATTGGCACAGTCAAACTGTCAACTCTCAGCTTAGCCAAGATGGAGGTAAAATCCTTTGGTGATGTGAGGGTCTTTGAAATACAGCCTTATTACAATGAACTCCAATGTCTGAAAATTGTTCTTATTTTGTGCTTGTACCACAGTAAGAGCCAAGATTTTTAGCTCTACTAAATACAAAACAAACAAACAAAAGGCTTTATATAGTTATGTTCATTTAAATAAATACTAGCAATGATGTATTATTTTAAAATATACAGTTAATATATTTGGAGTTATTTAAAATTTATATTGAGAGAAACATGTATTTTCAGTGTTGCCATAGACAAGCATCTACATAAGATTGTACAATTGATTGTTGTTTTATATCAAACAACTTTTATAATACTTATTTTTATTGTTATAAAATTTTATAAATTTTAAAGAATATGACAAGTTATTGTAGGTATTGAATGGGGGGGTCTCTGGGAGAAGTTGGGTTACAAAAGGGAAATCACAAAATGTGATTTAATTTTATTTACTTAAAATATGTTTTTTAAATGTTAACAAATTCAGATAAGTTGAAATCATGTATCTTTTCTCATTATAATTCAAGAAAACTTAAATCAATTAAAAATAAATGAATAAATAAATAAATAATTAAAAAATAAAAATCAAACTCTATTCATTTGAGATAAGCATCAAATGTTTATTCCAAGAACTAAAAGAATATACTGAACCCAAGTGGGAAAGGTCATCAGATCATGCCATGTTCTACAGGAAAACTGAGAGATCTGAGGCTCATCACCTTGGCCAGCTCAGGCATTTACCTTGGTTGTTGGAAAGCTGTATATTAAGCTTCCTAGTTGAAAGGAAAATAAGCAGACCTGTTCCGGATTTTGGTTTTTAATGCTGTTGTAACAAATATATCTGGTGTTAGATAATTTTCCAAAACAAATACAGTTTTATTCCTCATCCTCTGAAGACTAGAAAGTCAAAGATACAACATGGTTAGCTTTGCTCCTTGGAGAGATAATTTGTTGCTAGCCTCTTCATGTGGAAGGAAGGTGAGTAGATTTACAAGTACTAGCTGCCTGTTCTCTTCTGAGAAAAGAGAGCATATCCTGAGCCATGCAGCCTGCTTCCATTTTAGGCCTTCAATCCCATCAAGAGGACTTTGTCTTTGTGACTTAAACACTTGCTGAAAAGCTTTTAATATTACCTTGGTGATTAATTTGAGATAAACAAATTTGTGGGGGAATGTCAGGTCATATTATAAAAATGTCAGGTCAAGTAAAATTTCAAAAATACACTTACTGTAATTGTCAATAATATCATTGAGAAAGCTAGATTAATTGACATGAAATATACATATACACACACCCATATATATATATATATAGCCCATATAGCCAGGGTTTCTATTCCTGCCAAAACATCATGATCTAGAAGCAAATTGGGGAGGAAAGGGTTTATTCAGCTTACACTTCCTCATTGTTGTTCATCACCAAAGGAAGTCAATATAGGAACTCACAGAGGTAGGAGCTTGGAGGCAGGAGTGGATGCAGAATCCATGGAGGAATGCTGCTTACTGGCTGGCTTCTTCCTGCTTGCTCAGCTCACTTTCTTATAGAACTCAGGACTACCAGCCCAGGGATGATACCACCCACCATGGGTTGGGCCCTCCCCACTTAATCACTAATTGAGAAAATGCTTTACAGCTGGATCTCACAGAGAGATTTTCTCAGGAGAGGCTCCTTTCTCTGTGATAACTCCAGCTTCTATCAAGTTAACATAAAAAACCAGCCAATACAGTGTGTGTGTGTGTTTGTGTGTGTGTATGTGTTACCTACTGGCAAAGTTCTATGCAATGGTGGTTTGAAAAACTCATAAAAAATTGATTAAACCTACATTTTTTAATGAAAAAATGGATCTCATGCTTGAATTTTCATTTGTTTTTTTTATGCACCATCAAGAATGGATTCATCACAATAGGCTATTATCAACATAGAAGCAAGCTTGTAGGGTATAATATGAAACTATTAAAGAAGAATATTATTTTTAAGAGTGATACTTTATGATATATATGAAGTTATATGTAATGCCAGCATACTGTTTCACCTGACTCAGAGCAATTGGGAGGGTTCATAAAAGAATGTTTGCAGTCTATATTTTCAAAATGATTCTCCCATACTTTTGAAGATGTTGGGCTTATATTTCTGTTAGAAGGAACAGAGAAATGGCATGAGTTTATTGATACAGTATAGAAACCATTTTGTTCACAATTCTATTTGACTCATTGTTTGACTAAAGGACAAACCTTACATTTAATGGTAGGATATTTTAAAACCTTTGATATAAAGTATGACAGATGAGCATAAGCCCCAAGGTATTAGTGGTCAGGCTCCACCTCCCAGATTACTCTAATGGTCATATAGGAAAGGATGTTTCTGCCAAGGACCAGCTTCAGCTTGGAGAAGTGTTCTGAGGAAAGGGTGTTTGGGAGTGGTGAAAACAAATTACTGAAAGTTAAATCATGACTTACATGCTGACTGTTCGAGATGGCTTTCCAGATAAATTTTTCTATGTTCTCGAGACAGATTTTCTTGCTGTTATAAAAATTCTTTGGATAGTTCATATCTTGTAGTTCAAAAGCCCAGTCTTCTATTTAATATCCAGTCACTCATTACCACAGGTTTACTTTTGACTATCCCTGAATCAGCATGTCATAAGCCCAGACATGAATTTATTGAGTTTTTTTCTTAGAAAAAAAAAAAAAAGACAAGCACACTCACAGACAATAAGAAAGCTGGATAGGACCCGATGGTGATATTACCATTCCTACCATGTCTGGGCCTGGACCTAATCTCCCTCTGTCCCAGGCTGATCTTGAACTCAGGAATGTGCCTGACTTTGGAAGCCTAAATAAAAACAAACAAACAAACAAACAAATAACAACAACAGCAACAACAACAACAACAAAAAAAAACCCAAGCAAGCAGAGAAACAAAGTAGGTGGGTGGGACCTCACCACTTCCTAAATCTATCTCCTTCCTTAGTATCTTTCTGACAAGCTGGTTCATAGGGCAGCTGCCATTGTTTCTTTAGATCTGTGAAGTTACTTATACAATTGATATTGCATCCTTATATTTTGCATAGGTGAGAAAGTATATATTTTTGAGCTAATGTTTTCAGACTTCTTTTCCACAGCTTTAAAGGCTGTCCTGAAGGTCACAGTGTTCTACCATTTTCTGAGACATTATACTTATGCTTGTCTCCTGGACTGGTGCTGTCTCCATTGATCATGGGGTTATTAACTTTGGCAAAGGGGGTATTCTTCCAAAAGAGGACTATAAAGTAAAATATATACATTTTATGTAAACAATCCTTATGCTGGCAGCAGCCATTGACATTTGTAGAGGCCCATGCACTACTTTCTCTGTTCCAGGAGTGGGAACCATGTTATGATATCCCTCCATGAATGAGCCAGACTTGACATGTTTCTAGCCACAGGAGTCTCAGGTGGCCATGTCTGCCCTACAAAGAAAAAAACCCAATACCAATCCTTGAGCACGCACCAAGATCAGGGCATCCACCAATCAGAATTCCACCAATCTCTGAGTTTTCCCAAGGATCAAACCAAAAATTTCACCAATCCAAGTCCAACCTGAAAAAGCACTCATCCCTCATGAAATCTTATATTAAACCTGTCTCCTATATGTTCTTGACTGCTTCTCCCCTGAGCAGAGGTAGCCATCATCTTATGTCTTTCCCAATAACTCTCTTGTTTGAGGTTTGTTATGTACTGTGATTTTGTGGTATTCCTTGACTACCAACTGCTAGAATGCCTTTCCCTTCAGAGGTAGCACTTAATATTGGGAATACCTTTCCCGTAACACTGGCATTGAGGATATCTTTCTTTTTGGAGTTGTAAAATGAGGGCAGAAGACAATGAAGAGAGAGAGAGAGAGAGAGAGAGAGAGAGAGAGAGAGAGAGAGAGAGAGAGAGAGAGAGAGAGAGAGAGAACAAAGGGACAACATGCTGGATGATGTATGGCACAGACCTCAGTTGGCATTATTAGGAGGTATGGCCTCGTTGGAGAAAGTGTGTGATCATGGGCATGAGCTTTAATACCTTCCTGTTAGCTGGCTGGAAGTCAGTTTTATAGTGGCCTTCAGATCTTCATCTTTACTCTCAACTCCTCTGGTACCATGATTGCCTAAATGCTGCCATGCTCCTGCCTTGATGATAATGGACTGAGCCTCTGAATCTGTAAGTCAACCCCAATAAATGCTGTCCTTATAAGAGTTGCCTTGGTCATGGTGACTCTTCACAACAATGCAGACCCTAACTAAGGCAACATTTAAACTGTTGACTACATCTCATGGGAGATTAGTGTACAAGAAAATAATTACATATTTTTCTTGGCCTTCCTGTTTGAAAGATGATGTGACCTAGAAATATTAAAAGGCATTTCTTAAGTTAAAAATAGGAGATGCTAAGCAAGACATAAGAATCTACAAGAATCATAAGCACATGGAAGCTATTCCTGAAGAATTTGAAGATACTTCAGCCTTGTTCAGGCATAACATCAATTGTGCCAACATGAACTTGATTAACCCATCAAAAGGAAAATAATTACCTTGAGGTTCAAGATCAAAGTGTGAATGAGATAATTCAAGTCATTATCATAAACATATTTAATATAATAGCATGACTAAAGATTAGTAAATGTTAACAATGACTTTATGTTTAGCAAGAAGGACAGTGTAAGAGCATTCTTTTGATTCTGATTTTGCCCATTAAAAGTTTTATCAAGTATAACATTATTTTGCATGTAGAGATGTGTGTGTGTGTGTGTGTGTGTGTGTGTGTGTGTGTGTGAGTAGCAACAAATAGTTTAAAAAGAAGTCAGGGGAGTACATAGAATAGATTCTACTTTGTAGAAAAAGACAAGGGGGGTTACATAGAATGGATTCGAGTGTAGGAAGGGCTAAGTGATATAATGACATTGTAATCTACAAAACTAATAGGAACAATTTTAAAAATTAACAGGAATAATGTATAGTCTACTTCACTAGAAAATTTTAAAGCATTTTATGTTTATTTATCATTTTTTAGTTATTTATGTGCATGCATCAACATGGATATAGATATCTGTGTAGTAGGAAGGGTATGAGGTCAGAAGGCAATATCTAGAAATTCATTTTCTCCTACCATGTGGGTTCCTGAGAATTAGCTCATTGGTTTCTAGAGGGTTAATAGTTATAGATACCATTTGGTAGATATTTAATAGCTTTGTCTTATATTTGACATTATTGTCAATTTAACTACACTAAACCTGTGTCTGTTGTAGATTTCACCATGTAGACTAGGCTGGTTCTGAACTTGCAGTAACCTTTCTTTCTGGGATTCTCAAGTATTTAGATTGGTGGCTCAAAATTGTGAGTCATCACACCTGGGGTTAAAATTCAGATTCATATTAAATAAAACTAATTTGGGGCTACTGATGATATATACTTAAGAAGTTCCCAAATCTTTACTAGAAAATGCACAAGCTTGAGATGTCTTTAATATGGAATACAAGCAATGAGCAGTCCCTAAACAATGATTAATGAAAAGATATTACGATTTTGGAACCCTGAATCAGGTGTGAGCAGTATATGGATGAGGAGGTTACCTGTGACAATAAGCTTACCTTCCAAACTCTTATGCAATCTAGTGAGCCCTGCTACGTAATGAACCCAATTTAGTTAGCATGACAAAATTTTATATACTTGTTTACCACCTGGAAAAAATAAATATCAACAATGGGTATAGAAGAAGAAGTTACATGGACATAGTTGATGTAGAAATAAAAATTCTTGATGTTTGAGATTTAAAATATTAATAAATTCTCTGCTCAAGACTTTATTTTTGAACTCATTCTGTGAAATTGAATGGAAAAGTCACCAAGAAATAGAAGGTACATATATCCACTTGCTCTCAGTATAGTCCTGTCAGACTATTATTATTACAGTAGAAAATGCAAAGAAGTAAAAAGAAAACACATGCACTGACTGGTTCTCATTATAAATCTGTAAGACATGATAATATATAAGTAGTAATAACATTATAACCTGCAGTCCTTTTAACATGTAGGCTAAAGTAGTTTCCAGTCCTTACTGAAACTCTTACTACTCTGTCATCTACATTGAACTCAAACAGAGAGAGTAAATAAAGGTCATGGTGCCGGACACCAGTCTGGAAGTCACATTTCTGAAAGCTCACCCTCCTAATATACTGCTGTAATGAATTACACAATGACTGCACATCTTTGTCTTATTGCTACAGTAGATCAGGAGCATTGTGACTGACAGAAGCATGTATCACAGAGACACAGTATATTATGTCATTTCTTTCACTTGTAAGTGTTCAGTTTGAAAATAGAAAACAAATTGACAAATGGAAGAGGATATTGCTGAAGCAGCCCTCCCAATAGACTATTGAAATAATAGCTCTAAATTGAGAGTCTCAAAGATTCTCTCCACATTTAGTTCTTCCCAAAGGAATACTTATGCCAGATTTAAAAAGTATAACTCGTATGAACTAGGTTTTGTGAATTCAGACTCTAGTTTTTCTTCTGCATTTTTGACTGTATAAATACACACTGACAGATTTCATCAGCATATCCTCATTTTCTCACCGAGCTATTATGAGCTATCCTGGGAATTGGAATTATAGACATCTGAAATCAAAGTAATTACCTGGTAGGCTTTTATACCGTGCTTTGAAAAGGAAAACATTTATTTTGCCAGGACCCAGTCATTATTTTTGACTTAGAATTGATGTTGAGGCATACATGAATGTTCATTGTTCTTTCCTGGTCACAGCTGTGCGTGGTCATGCTCCTGAGAGCTGGTCTGCAGTAGGGAGCAAGTGGACACACCACAGTAATTGTGCTCACATCTCTGGGTTTTTTTGGTTGATTGTAGTATCAGGAAAGTTAATCAGGAGAGATAAATTACATGATGAGATTTGATCTGTTTTTTTTTTTTAAATTCTTTATTAACATCTTGTTTACATTTCAAATGTTATCCCCTTTCCCAATTTCCCTCCCAGAAACCCCCTATCCCTTCCTGCTTCTGTGAGGGTGTCCCCCACCCACCTACCCACTTGTGCCTACCTGACCTCACATTCCCTACACTGGGACATCTAGCCTTCACAAGACAAAGGGCCTCTTCTTCCACTGATGCCCAACAAGGCTATCCTCTGCTACATATAAGGCTGGACCCATGGGTCCCTCTATGTGTTCTCCTTAGTTGGTGGTTTAGACCCTGGGAGCTCTGGTTAGTTGATATTATTGTTCACCCTACAAACCCCTTCAGCTCCTTCAGTCCTTTCTCTAACTCGTCCACTGGGGACTCCATGACCAGTTCAATGGTTGGCTGGAAGCATCTGCCTCTGTATATGTCAGGATCTGGCAGAGCCTCTCAGGAGACAGCTATATAAGGCTCCTGTCAGCATGCACTTCTTGATATCCACAATAATGTCTGGGTTTGGTGACTATATGTGGTATGGATCCCCAGGTAGAGCAGTCTCTGGATGGCCTTTCCATCAGTCTCTGTTCCACAGAGACTTTGTCTCCATATTTGCTCCCTTGAGTATTTTGTTACCCCTTCTAAGAAGATCTGAAGTATTCACACTTTGGTCTTCCTCCTTGAGCTTCATGTGGTCTGTGAATTGTATGTTGGGTATTCCGAGCTTTTGGGCTAATATCCACGTATCAATGAGTGCATGCCATGTGTGTTCTTTTTTGATTGGGTTACCTCAACAGGATGATACTTTCTAGTGCCATCCTTTGCCTAAGAATTTCATGAATTCACTGTTTTTAGTAGCTGAGTAGTACTCCATTGTGTAAATGTACCACATTTTCTGTATTCATTCTCTGCTGAAGGATATCTGTATTCTTTCCAGCTTCTGACTATTATAAATAAAACTGCTATGAACATAGTGGAGCATGTGTCCTTGTTATGTGTTAGAGCATCTTCTGGGTATATGCCCAGGAGTGGTACAGTTGAGTCCTCAGGTAATACTATGTTCAATTTTCTAAGGAACTGCCAGCCTGATTTCCAGAGTGTAGCAGCTTGCAATCTCCCCAACAATGGAAGAGTGTTCCTCTTTCTCCACATCCTCACCAGCATCTGCTGTCACAAAAGTTTTTGATTTTAGGCATTCTGACTGGTGTGAGGTGGAATTTCAGGGTTGTTTTGATTTGCATTTCCCTGATGACTAAGGATGTTGAACATTTCTTTAGGTGCTTCTTGGCCATTCGATATTCCTCAGTTTAAAATTATTTGTTTAGCTCTGTACCCCATTTTTAATAGGGTTATTTGGTTCTCTGGAGTCTAACTTCTTGAATTATTTGTATGTATTGGATATTATTAGCCCCTGATCTTAGAGCATAAATTCACTGATGTTCTGTTCAGGAACTTTTCCCCTGTGCCCATGTATTTGAAACTCTTCCCCACTTTCTCTTCTATTAGTTTCAATGTATCTGGTTTTATGTAGTGGTCCTGATCTACTTGAACTTGAACTTTGTACAAGAAGATAAAAATGGATCAATTTGCATTCTTCTACATGCTGACCTCCAGTTGAACCAGCACCATTTTTTGAAAAATGCTGTCTTTTCTTCCACTGGATTGTTTTATCTCTTTTGTCAAAGATCAAGTGACCATAGGTGTGTGGGTTCATTTCTGGGTCTTCAATTCTATTTCATTGATCTTCTGCCTGTCTCTGTACCGATACTATACAGTTTTCAATCACCATTGCTGTGTAGTACAACTTAAGGTCTGGGATGGTGATTCCCCCAGAAGTTCTTTTATTTTGAGAATAGTTTTCAATATCCTGCTGTCTTTTTTTTTTTTTTTTTTTTT
>NW_022196897.1:28587713-28592037 GCF_008632895.1 Mastomys coucha | reverse complement strand
TTTTTTTGGTTATTCCAAAGGAATTTGCAAATTGCTCTTTCTAACTCTATGAAAAATTGAGTTGTAACTTTGATAGGGCTTGCATTGAATCTGTAGATTGCTTTTGATATGATGGCCATTTTTTTCTATATTAGTCCTCCCAATCCATGAGCATGGGAGACCTTTCCATCTTCTGAGCTCTTCTTTGATTTTTTTTCTTCAGAGACTTGAAGTTCTTGTCCTACAGAACCTTCACTTGCTTAGCTAGAGTCACACCAAAGTATTTTATATTATTTCTGGCTATTGTCAATGGTGTTATTTCCTTAATTTCCTTCTCAGCCTCTTTATCCTTTGAGTAGATGAAGGTTACTGATTTGTTTGAGTTAATTAGTAAAAATGCTTTAACACAGTGTTCTACAATTACTTTAAGTACTTAAATCAGCATTAGATTTTCTTTCTTCTTAGTTCCTCTTCCCTTGCAAATTAAGGTAGTAACCACAGGAATCTCTGTTGTCTTCAATTTCTCAAAACCTCTTTTACTATGGGTTCCTAAATGCTTTAATCTCCCTTCTAGACTACCACCCACCTGGGATAGTGGGTAAAAAAAAGGTTATTAGGATATGGGGGATGTGGTCCTATTTAGAAATTATTCTTTGGAGCAAATCCAGTCCACATTGTCAGAAAATCAGCAGTTCAGTTCACAGGAATCATCAGCAGAGGCATCTCAATTCACTTGATTCACTTGATCCATTTGCAAACATGTAATAAATATACCACGCATCCAGTTCTATAGTATCAGGACAGCAGACATGAATCTGCAGAAACACCCAGGTCTCAGGGGAATGGGTAGCACAATGCAGAAGGAACAACCAGGGCCAACAGAGACTTCAGAATTGTTTGCAGTGCTTCTCTCAAAAAAGCAAAGAGTAGCAAAGAGGAGAGACCAAGAAGCATTACAAAGCAAGTCTCCCATCAAGTCTCTTGAGTTCAATTCATACTCCCTCCAAATGTTACATGTCCTCCCACAGGTCTTGCCTCACCACATGAGACTGTCTTTGCAAAATTTCATGTGAGTCTATTTCAGCTTTCATCACTCTGCCAATTGGCCTGAGTTCATGGAAGTGGCAAGAAGCTGCCAGAATACCACCTAAAGTTTTTGGTGCACTTCTTTCTATGGAGTCACAACAGTGCTCAGCAACAAAATGTAAGGTGAACTAGTATGTGTGTGTCATTAGCAAAGAATCCTTCATCAAGCATCCTTTTATGTTTTGTCTTTAGGAAAATATCCTTTCACCTGTGTCTGCTTCAGCAAAAGGTTCTTTGACATAACTGACTGTCCAAAGTAACCAGAAGATTTTACATCAAAACTCTGTCCTGAAGGAAGGGTATATTTCAACAGTAGAGCAAAAAAGAAATGAGAAAATTATGGAAATTGTTTTTATAGTGAAGAGTACTTGAACAAAAAGGAAGTGTAGACTTTAGAGAGTAGTGAAGAAATCCACACTAAGATGACTAGAACAGAAGAGGGAAGGAAATGAGCACCAGGAAGGCAGGGCACCAGATGTATACTTGGTAGAAGAACAGAGAGAGTTGAAATGAAGAAGACTGAGTAGGGGAGGACTTACATAAGGATGGGGCCAGGATAACTGAAGTAAAAGTGAAATGGGAATGCACAGAAAGTATGTGGTACTTTGATGTGCAGTGGTGTAAGTAAAGGAGCATATGAATCTTATGGTTGAGAAAACACAAAAATTAAAGCATGTAATTGGGACACACCAGACTCATGTTTAATAAAGTACATATATATAATTATTATGTAATTATATTATATATCATATTATTATAATATGTATTTTATATAATATATACATATTTTATATAGTAATTAAAATTTATTTGAAAATCTATGTTTAATAGAAAAAATAAATTGCTCTCATAAGTTTAACCTTCCTTTGAAATCTAGGAAGGATAAACTTGAGAGAGCAATTTCTTTTTTTTCCAGTACTGAAAAAAAATGATACAATTATATTCAATTATCTTTTCCTACTATTAAATATGACTAAAATTTGAAAATAAAGACTGTTTGAATGGTTAGAGTTCTAGTTCTGTGTCAGATCACTTACCTAAAATGTGTAACACTGTGTTAAATTCTCTAACATCACAAAATATAATTAAGTCAGAGTTTGTGCTGGCTACATTTTTTCTCACATCAACAGAAGCCAGAGTCACTTATCGAGTGAGAAACTCAAATAAGAAAATATCCCCAATAGATTGACCTGTGGGCAAACCTGTGTTGTATTTCTTAATTAATGATTGATGTTGGAAAGCACAGTTCATTATGTTTGGTCCTGAGTACTAATAAAAAGGGATTCTGAGCAAGCAAAAGAGCAAGCCAGTATACAGCACCCTTCCCTGGCCTCTGCTTCAGTTCCTTCTTTGAATTCCTGCGCTGATTTGGAAATGTAAACTGACATAAACTCTTTTCTTTGAAATTTGTTCATTGTTATGTTGTTTTATTACAGCAATAAAACACCTAACTAGTACAGACTTACAGTTTTAAGTTTATAGCAGATAAGCCACACAATGCAAGTAGAAGTGTATCATAATGGAAATATAAAAATAGACATAACTAGTCCTAAAGCCTGCTGAGGTAATAGCAGTTGTATAAACTGTTAAAAATGGTTATACTGATGAAAAATGGCCTAAGTTCATAATATAATATTGTACAATACTGCAATTGTTCTATGCTTCTTTTCCAAAAATATCTTCTCAATAAAACTCTGTGATATTCAGTGGTAAGTGAGTCTGTAAGGCTGAGTACACTGCAACATGAATTGAACTTGCATAGCAATGGTTTTATTTGTGACATCTCTTCTCCTCAATAATAGCTTCACTAGTATTAAATACAAATAGGTTATTTAAAAACATATAGCATAATGCAGTCAATACGTATCAATATATACATTTGGAGAATCAAACAAACACTAATAGAATCCTAAAAAAAAAAAAAAAGGAGAGACAGGGTTAAATATATTTCCTTGGTAGCAACATAGTGAAGTGAGTGAATGATATAATTAATATTCAACCTTTAGAGTGAAGGTCTAACTTAAGTAATGATTCTTTCCAGCTACAGATAATTTCTAACATAATGACAGTGTAATGAATAAAAAGTGATCAATAGAACAAACCAGAAATTATGGAAGATGTGATACTAATGTAGGCTAACTCTTCCTTGAGGAAAGTTCAGGGAATAAAGCAGAAATGATTTATGTAATAGGAAGTAGTAGAATATAGATATGAGTAGTAAAAAAATAAATGTGCTTATGACAGCAAGGATAATTGGCCACTTTTGGAGCCTTAGTATCTGTAGTAAAATAATTTCCTAATGGACTCAAAAGGAAACTTAAGGACAATTTTATCAGTTTAAAAGAATATTTGTCAGTGCAGACAGCTGCCTATAGTAGAAGAATGAAGAAGAGAAGAGGAAAAAGAATACCAAAATATTTAAATTGGCACAGAGATCAAACACCTGGCTGTAAAGCATCCACAGCATGGAAAAAAAGCTTTAGACGAAAAGGACGGAACACAAAAGTATCAGCAGAAACAACTTAGGTTCAGGCCAGGATCCAAGAGAAAAGGATTTAAAAAAAAAAGGCAAAGTGCTTTTCTGGGGAAGACTGTCTTCTGCTCCAAGCACTCTTTCATTGCCTTCAGTTCTTTATCCAGAATAGAGACTCCATGAGATTTCACCCCTCCATATTCAGGCCTTGTATAGGCAGCCATGTTGGTGAGACTTCATGGGTATAGCCTCTCTGCCATTCCTAGTAGACATAATCTCATAGCTAACTTTCTAATCCATAATTCTTATAATCTTTCTCCCCTGTCTTTTGCTATGATACAGACTGAGTAGGTTTTATTATTTATTTATTTATTTATTTAGGAACAGAGAGAGAAAGACAAAGACACACACACACACACACACACACACAGAGAGAGAGAGAGAGAGAGAGAGAGAGAGAGAGAGAGAGAGAGAGACTCACCAATAATTAAAGAAATAGAGATGGGGTACTGTCAGAGCCTCTCAGGAGACATCTATTTCAGGCTCCTGTCATCCAGCACTTGCTGGCATCCACAATAATGTCTGGGTTTGGTGACTGAATATGGGAAGGATTCCCAAATGGGACAGTTTCTGGATTGTCCTACCTTCAGTCTCTGCTCCATACTTTTCCTTTTTTCTTTTTTTTTCTGATGACTTAGTCTTTTTTTATTTTATTTTATTTTATTTATTTACATGTAAATTTCTCCATTCCCAGTTTCCTCTCCAAAAAACAAAGAAACAAACAAA
>NW_022196897.1:28558317-28587153 GCF_008632895.1 Mastomys coucha | reverse complement strand
CTCTGTTGAGGGACATCTGGGTTGTTTCCAGGTTCTGGCTATTATAAATAAGGCTGCTATGAACATACTTTTTCTTTGCAACTCCTTCCATGGGTACTTCATTCCCCCTTTTAAGAAGTATATATGTATTCATACTTTGGTCTTCCATCTTGAGTTTCTTGTGGTTTGTGGATTTTATGTTGGGTATTCCGAGTTTCTGGTCTAATATCCACTTATCAGTGAGTGCATGCCATGTGTGTTCTTTTGTGGTTGGATTACCTCACTTAGGATGATATTCTCCAGATCCATTCATTTCCCTAAGAATTTCATAAATTCATTGTTTTTAATAGTTGAGTAGTACTCCATTGTGTAAATGTACCACATTTTCTGTATTCACTCCCCTATTGAGGGACATCTAGGTTCTTTCCAGCTTCTGGCTATTATAAATAAGGCTGCTATGAACATAGTGGAACATGTGTCCTTATTACATGATGGAGAATTTTCTGGGTATATGCCCAGAGTGGTATAGCTGGGTCCTCAGGCAGTACTATGTCCAATTTCCTGAGGTACTACCAAACTGATTTCCAGAGTAGTTGCACCAGCTTGCAATTTCCCCAGCAATGAAGGAGTGTTTGTTTTTCTCCACAACCTCTCCAGCATCTGCTGTCATATGAGTTTTTGATTTTAGGCATTCTCACTGGTGTGAGATGGAATCTCAGGATTGTTTTGATTTGTATCTCCCTGATAATTAAGGATGTTGAACATTTCTTTAGGTGCTTCTCAGCCATTTGGTATTCCTTAGTTGAGAATTCTTTGTTTAGCTCTGCACCCCATTTTTTAATATGGTTATTTGATTCTCTGTCTCCTGAGAGGGTCTGACAGTGCTTGACCAAGGCAGAAGTAGAGGCTCACAGCCATCCATTGGACTGAGCACAGAGTCCCCAATGAAGGAGCTAGAGAAAGGATCCAAGGAGCTTAAGGGGTTCACAGCCCCTTAGGAGGAACAACAATATGAACTAGTACCCTCAGATCTCGCAGGGACTAAACCACAAACCAAAGATTACACATGGTAGTACTCATGGCTCCAGCAGCATATGTATAGCAGAGGATGGCCTAGTTGGTCATTAATGGGAGGAGATGCCCTTGGTCCTGTGAAGGTTCTATGTCCCAGTGTAGGGGAATACCAGGGCTAGGAAGAGGGAGAGAGTGGGTTGGTGAGCAGGGGAAGTAGGTAGGGAATAGGGTTTTTTTAATGGAGGGGAAACAGGGAAAGGGGATATCCTTTGTAATGAACATAAAGAAAATATCTAATAAAAA
This sequence comes from Mastomys coucha, assembly GCF_008632895.1. Taxonomy (NCBI): domain Eukaryota; kingdom Metazoa; phylum Chordata; class Mammalia; order Rodentia; family Muridae; genus Mastomys; species Mastomys coucha. The sequence goes on along the minus strand of NW_022196897.1, from coordinate 28,585,857 downwards.
TAAATTTAAAAAAGAAAAAAAGAAATAGAGAACATAAGTTTGAGGGAGAGAGCAAGAAGTACATAGAAAAGGTTGTATGGAAGAAATAGAAGAATGATCAAGTTATATTTTAATTTACAAAAATTAAAGGAGAGATTAAATCTATATAACTCAGGTGACAAGTAGTTGGATAAGTCCAGCCCAGGAGAGATTCATGGTGACTTGTATGGCTAAGGCTAAAACTGTGGAAAGAAAAAGTAAATTATCTCTTTAGCATAGCTAAAGGTAAGCCCAGCTTCCTAGGGTTATCCTTTGTCCTTTGGCTGATTGACTCAGCCCAAACAGAACATTAGGTCTCTAACCAGAATAAAGTTTCTATTCTTTTGATTAGACCAAATTTTCTCTTAAACTTACTGTGCTTATTAATAAACTTCCAGAATTAGAGAGTTAGCTCTCTTTAATCTATTAATGGGATAGTTACATTTTGTGAATCTATATGTATTGAAACCTCATCTACTGGATAATAAGCCTTTCTTCTTTTCAATGACACTTAGTAGTCATGTCACCTGTAGTCAATATATATATATATTGTTTGATTGATTGATTGATATTTTGAAATAAATGGTTTTCTAAAGAAAATAATAGAGAAATGATTAAAATATGTTAATCCATATTGTACAACAGTTACAGTCATTACCCAAATATATTATCTGGGTCTAGTGTTACAAACAATCAAGCGACCATTTACAAAGGCCTATTTCTGTAAAATCCCAGATGATAATGTGATGCAGGTTTTCTCTTTGGACATTTTCAAGAGTGTGGAAACTTTTCGGACATTTACAGTCCTATTGTTGAGAACAGATTCTCCAGTGCAAGAGATCAAGGTACTAAACTCAACATTGTTCACTCTCAGGGTGTGTTTTACTAATGTCTCCTCCTGTTTAGATGAATGTGCTCCTGGAACCTTTTAACTTTGATCCTGAGTGAGAATCTCATGCTTTTATGTTCTTGAAATTACCACAGAATATTGAAGGCAATAAGTATTAAAACATCTGAAACTAATATAAATAGTTTTAACACTTATATGGTTTGACTTATAACATTATGACATGATTGACATAAGTACACTTAAAACTGTCAAAAACATAAATTGATATACAATATAATATGTGCATATGCATCCTTTTTTTTTCCTGTATGGACTATACATGGCTGAGAAATGAAGAAAGTAAAAGAAGGAACTACTTTTGCTTCTAGAGAATTCAGATTTAGCTAGGTGGTGGTGGTGCATGCCTTTAATCCCAGCACTTGGGAGGCAGAGGCAGGTGGATTTCTGAGTTTGAGGCCAACCTGGTCTACAGAGTGAGTTCCAGAACAGCCAGGGCTACACAGAGAAACCCTGTCTCAAACAAAGAAACAGACAGACAGAAAGAATTCAGATTTATTTAGTTTGAACAATGAAGCTATTTGATCAAAAAAGGGTTTCAGAAATTACATAAGTGGTTTTTAAATTTCATTACTTCATAATTCGCTCATAGTTTCTCCTTCTACATGAAGATACTTCTTGGAATCTGTTTTTGTAGTCAAGATATTTATCAATTCTGTACAAGATCATAAATCTTTTGTGTTAATGAGAACATCCCTAGAACCACAAGTAAAGCGTTTCCAAAGACAACTTGGGCTAAAATAAAATGTTGAAGGATAGTGAGATAGTAGGATAATAATTTACTAGAAATACTTGCATCTTTTTATTTTTTAGATCTACAATAGCAAACTTCTGACCTCTAAAGTTTTATGGATATTGAATGTTATTTCTTTACTGCATGTCTGTTTAATATCCTTACCTGAAATAGATTCATCAAGAAATATAGTATATTTAATGACTTTTCCCTCCAATCTACCAGGATTGGCACTAACATCTGGCTTTTATTTAGTGGCCATTTGGTTACTCAAATTCAGTTAAAGGGAGAACAGTTCATTACTCTACAAGGCTAAAAAAATGACAGAAGTTCAGAAATGCCTGGTGTGGGAAAATGTATGATTTATGCATGTATTAACTCATGACATGACCTTGAAAATTTTTAATTACTAATTTTTTGGTTAACTTTCTGGTAACTAACAAATTATAAACTTTAATTATTCTAATTTACTGTCTAATATAAATTCATGTACAGAACATAATGCCTGACTAGTTCAGAATAAAGGAATGTATCACTTTCCTTCATTGTTTTTGCTCAGAATTCATCAGTATGTTCTTGTTACTCAGTTATACTTTGTATTTTTTATACCTTTTATGACATGATGCAAAGAATGCATGGAAGGATCAAAATATTGTGACTAACTCATGGAGATATTTAAATAAGGTGAAGGAACTTCGCACTTTGAGGCTACACAGTGTGCCTCTAAATGTTTTCCTTTAAAATGGAATTTATTAAATAACTTAAATGCATGGAAATGAAGAAATAATGACTTGTAGTGATGTCAAGCTAAAGCAGAGAATAACAGCATTTTGTAGAATCATTAAATGTTATATTTAAAAATATTTAATTAAATCAATTACAGAAAAGTAGGTGCAAAGTGTCAGGGCTTGAAATGTAGATAAATGCATATTAACATGTAGACAGAGTAAAGCATTGAATTTTAAATTAACTGCAAAATAGAAATCATTTTTCCTCACATTTTTCTTTTTCTATTATAAATGAACTCATTCATAGGCCACAAGAAACATTCATTGTAAAGCTATTTAAAATGTAAGGCTTAATTAATTATTTTCTCTTTAATCTATTCTTGGGCAAAACATTTCTGGGTATGAGAATTCCATAGCTCAACAGCTCCTAGATTGAAATGACTGCTTGAAAATTCACAGGAGTAGAATGCAGTGGTGTGGGTAATTATTTCAGTAACAAAAGCTGGGTATCCAGAGGGCTTTATGAAAACTGCACCATTTTGGATATAGTTGATGTTGTACTTTGAGATTCCTTCTGCTGCTTTGTTCTGAAATTATAACTTTTCTTCCACATACTGACCATCAAGTTAAGCTAGTGAACCAAAAACTGTTACTGTGATTAGGCTCTAGTTTCCCCTCAAGTCCCTGGTCTTTATCATCTCTAGAAAGAATTCAGGTGATACACACAGAGCATAAAGTAGAAAATAGTTTATGGTAGAGTTGAGAGAAGAACACTAGTGGGTGAGAAAGACAGAGATGCATAGGTCTGACTATTCATAAGAAATTTTAAGTGCCCAAAGAGTCATGATTACCTTTTATGTTTTACTTCACAAATGATTAGCAGGCTCATTTTAATTAACTTTTGGCAGATGGTTATTAATTTATTATATCATATGTGAAATTTGATAAAGAATTTTAAAACATTTAGAAGTCTTTTACCATCTTCATATAAACTTGTTCTCTTTCTGTAAAACAATACAGTTCTTTCATAAATAAGTTTATCCTATTTTCCCCAAATTCATACATGAATGAGTAAAATATCATTCAACTTTTGCCTCTTGGTTTATTTTATTCAAATAAAATGGTAATAATAGTTTCTTGAAGGAATGGTAATAAGCCTAGCTCTGTCTGTAGTATTAGTTTTTGGTTTTAGAAGGTACTAGTTATCAAAGAATGCCCATTCTCAATGCCCTTTAATGCTATAATAGGACTAGCTACTAACAAATCTACACAAAAACATTAGTCCAATCATTTATCTTTAGCTATTTAAGCAAATCTAACTAAAAATAATTTCAATTTCACCAATTTTGATGATTTCACTCTTTTTTTTTTTAGTTAAAATCCCATTTTATTATCAAATACATTAATATCAATTCATGGTTCCACTTACTATTAAATGTAACCTTTGGGCAAATTATTTCAACATTCTGAACTTAGGTTCTTCATAGCATTGACTAAAATATTAAAAGCCTAAAAATGAGATTTATTTTAATAGTAGGTTAATTTTTGTTAGTGAATTCATCTTCATGTGTAAGCTTCTAATCTCCCCATAGCAGAAGGTACTGAAGCACAATTTGTATTTATTCATTTATTTATTCACTTTACATCCAGATCACAGTATTCCCCCTTGCTCTCTTGTTAGTCCCACCCTCACATACACCTTCTCCCACTACCTTCCCTGAGGAGAATACAAAGCCCCCATTGGGTACCAACTGGACTTAGGAAATTAAGATGGACCATGGCTAAGCATATCCTCTCCAATGGAGGCCAGAAAAAGTACCCCAGCAAGGCAAGGGGATCCAAAGGCAGGCAACAGGGTTAGAGAAGGCTCCTGCTCCAATTATTAGGAGAACCCACATGAAGACCACCATGCACATCTACTACAAATGTGTATGGGGCCTATGTCTAGCCATGGATGCTCTTTGGGTGGTGGCTTAGTCTCTCCAAGCCCCCGTGTATGGGCCTGGGCTAGTTTACTTTGTAGGTCTTCCTGTAGAGTTCTTGACCCCTCCTGCTCCCTCAATCCTTTTCCCTACTCTTCCATAAGCCTCCTAGAATTCCACCTAATGTTTGGCTGTGGGTCTCTGCATCTGTTTCCATCAGCTCCTGGATGAAGCTTCTCAAAGGACAGTTAGATGTTTATACTAGGCTCCTGTCTGAAAGCATAGCAGGGTGGGGTCTTTACTTTCTCCCATGAAGGGGGGAGTCTCAAGTTGGGCCAGTCATTTGGCTGGTCATTCCCTCAATTTCTGTTCCATCTTTATCCCTGTACATCTTATAGGCAGGACAAATTTTGGGTGAAAGGTTTTGTAGATATGTTGGTGCAGCCCATACACACACACACACACACACATACACACACACACACACACACACACACACACACACACACACATACACACTACATTGGAAGTCCTTCCTGGCATCAGGAGGTGCCCACTTCCGTTTCCATATCCTCAATTGCTAGGAGTCTCAGCTAATGTCACTCCTATAGACCTCTGAGGCCTTTCTGGTTCCAGGTCTCCAGCTACTCCAAGGGATGTCTCCTCCCCTCCCCCACTTATTCCCATTCACTTTCCCAGTGTTCTTGCAGCACCTCCCACATCCAATACCTACCCCAGTTCCCCTCCCTACCCCTGGTCTTACTCAGTTCTCTCCTTACATCCACCTCTTTATATATTTTATATCCCCTACTGAATGAGATTCAAGCATCCTCCTTTGGTTCCCTATTATATTAGCTTCTTTGAGTCTGTAGATTGTAGCATGGATATCCTGTACTTTATGGCTAATTTCAATTTATAAGTAAGTACATACCATCCATGTCTTTCTGGGTTTGAGTTATGTCACTCAGGATATTATTTTCAATTTGATTATTTCTTTATTATTCTTATTTTAAAATGGATTTGAAGTCTTAATCTTTTTGATTTAGAAGCAAAACTTGGGAGAGAATGGGAGTCCTCTGGAGCTATGGACACTTTATCACATCCAGAGTTTAAGAGTTTGAGAGGTAAAGTGCCAGAAAAAGAAATTGCCACCATAGATATCACAAGCCAATGACATACACTCCTATGTTTTTTTTTCTAAATGTGAAAAAATAAAATTTATAGGCAATGAGTTGAGGTTAGAGAGGAATTTCATTTTGTGATTATAAGGGGGCACTTGAGAAAAAGAGAGAGAGCTCTTTAAAAGAAGAGCTGGTCCCTGAGAGTGTGCTACCAAGAGCTTCCAATAGGATTTATGGCAGAAAATAAGGTGAGGTTTAGGTAGATGAGCCAGTTGGCCTCAGGTATTTCCTCTTCCCATAAAGCTTCCAGATAGTTGGGTTCCTGGGACACATTTAGCCTACATATAAAAGAAGAGGTATGATAAATCAGAACAGGAGCCAAGAGCCCTGAGGGTATTTTAGTCTGTGGTTATGACAAACCAAAGACATTTTGGCTTTGAAAAAGAGTCATGATTTCTGTCCCTGAACTGCCTGTCTGACCACTTATTATCTTTTCTAAATAATTATATGAAAATTCCTCATTAACCTCTAGTCTAATAATTAGCCTTACAGGATGAATATATTCTAAAGATATATATATATATATATATATATATATATATATATATATATATATATATATATATATATATATTAAATATCAAGTCATTAACATAATGGTTGCCAAAACTTGGAAATTCCCCAGAAATCTTAATCTGGAAAAAGGGTTATCTTGGAACTTGCTCTCAGCCGGAAACAGGACCATGTCTCTAGGATACATGTTGAAAATTTGTCAGATGGCATTTGCTCTAGATAGTCAACTTGGCACAACCTAGAGTCACCTGACAGAGTGATTGCCCTTATCAGGTTGGTTGTGAGCATGTCTGAAGAATTGTCCTGTTTGTTGTTTGTTGGTAATAGGGTTTCCTGTGAAGAACATCCTATGCTGTATAAAGAAGCAAGAACCTGTGAAATAAGCAACATTCCTCCATCTTTTCTACCTTTGAGTTTCTGTTTGAGTTCCTGCCTGCCTTCTCTCGGTGATGGACTATGACATGGAATTATAAGCCATATAAATCCATTCCCAAATAAGTTGTTGTTGTGTTGTTTTTAATACAGTGTTTGTCACAGTAGCAGAATGAAACTAGAACAAAATTAGAGAAAAGACTAAAGCCTAGAGAATGATCATGGATGAAGCCACACTATAAGGCTATGTAGGTGTGCAATTCCCCTTCCTTCTATTTAATCCTATAAACATGCTATAACTCTCATAAAGAAAGTCCTATAAACATGCTATAACTCTCATAAAGAAAGTCCTATAAACATGCTATAACTCTCATAAAGAAAGTCCTATAAACATGCTATAACTCTCATAAAGAACTTTGAAATAATAGGATCTCTTTTTGATGTGGCACATTGGATTGGTTTTTTTTTAGTATTAATTATTTTATTTTCTCATTTAACCCTGAAAAAAAATGGCTTATTGAAGTTATTAGAGTTCAGGCTATGACCATAACAACTTCAATAAAAGTCATAATACTGATAAATACTTCTTTCTTGAAAAATATTAAGATCTATCATTCTTGTAGTTTACTATTTCCTTAGTTACTGGTTTTTCAAATGATGTGCAATTACATATGGGAATCTATTTTCTTTTTAAATACATATTATGTGTGCCATACTTAAAAAATAAACATAGCAAAAATTTCCCATAAGCAAAACATATGCTAAAATGGCATTATTCTCATTTATTTGAAATTATGGATATCAGAAATATATATTCCCTAAATGTAATAAAATTTTGGCCAATTTAGTAAGAAAATAAGAAAAATAATCTTAAATCTTTATTTTTAAGTGTCTTTGCACAACCAGATGAATTTGTATACTATAAAAAGCGATGGATACATGACAATCTCATCTTGAAGGAGTCTTCATCTGATTAGGATCAGGCACTCTGTATACAGTTTTCCAGTACTTAATTCCTAGCCTGTAAATGAATGTGGTCTTGATTGGTTAGTTTTTAGTCCTGAGTGGCTAGGATGATCCAATAAGCAAGTCACTTCCTGCCTTGTAAATGAGGCAGCATGTTATATCAGGATACCACTGATTTTGATTGATTTTTCCATTTCCTGTTCTGTTATTCTACCATGTTATGCTCTGTTTAATGGAATGCCTTCTATGCTAGGGAAAATTGAGGATCCATTCTCTTCCTGATCTCTTAATAATGGCCTTCTCTCCACATAGCTCTGTAACCAGAGTAAATAATGTTAGAAGCTAAACCCTAATAGTTCCAACAAGCCAGATTTGGCTACTCAGCCTCAATGAGCAACTTACATGAAATAGTTGTCCAATCTAGCCGAAAATAAAAGACATTTAGAAGAAACTAAAATATCTGTGATCTAAGGTTTAATGAATATAACTAAGTGGCCATGCCAAGGTGTGTACTATCTAACCTCTAATCTCTCTTCTCTCTGGAATTTTCTTCTGGCTACTTTTTTTCCAATCTAGAATCTGAGGTTAAAATAAAATTTAAAGACCATCTGTTTTTCTGTTCAGTTTGTTCTCTGAAAATGAAGTGCCCTAGAATAATATCAACTTCATATATTTCAGATAAACTAAGTGATATTTTTAAGGATGTAATTTCAATTCTTTTAGAATAATAATACTTAAGAAATATTTACTTGACTATTTCTACGTTCAGCAGAATTTTCAACTGCAGTCACACACAAGCCTTTGAAAATCCTGCTTCCATCTGAGTACTTATAAACAAAGTGGATTGCTCTATTTGCAGATTTGATTTTAAAAATAATGAAACTATATATTTCAGAAGAAATAGTTGTTGCTATATAAATTGGGAAATGAAAAACAAGATTGATTCCAGAAAGAAAAGTGTCTGTCGGAGTGAGAGACATGTTAAGAATGAGGTACTAATTTGCATGGTTCTGAAGTATGTCAATATAATGACAGAAATACAATTAAGCATCCTATATCTTCTACAACATCAGATTAACAAATTCAGTAAGAACTTTATATAATTCAAGCTCAAATATCTATAAATTCATCCCCATTTCAAAATCACATTTACTCAATCTTTTCCAATAATGTGGAATGATTAATTCTGCATTATTGACCATCAGGCTAGTTGTTATAATACTTTCTCTGCAGTGGTTATTCCTGTTCATTTGTTTTTCTCACTAGGTCTTAGAATTGGATTAGTAAGGAATCCTCAGAATCATTGTTGCATTAAAAAAGTAAAACCAAGAAAAATGATGACCAAACCAGGTTCTAGTTTTCCAATCCAAGTGATATACTACTCTCATTCCAAATGAGATGTTTAATAAAAAATGGATTGTGCATGTATTCTATTATTTAAAATTCATTTGCCCTGGATGCACGTACAGATGGTCAGAACAATTTCAGTCCTCATTTAAATGCTTTGTTTGAATAATTCTACCATACTCAACAAAGAAAACACTCCCTTTAATATTAAAACACAATGGAATATCTTTTAAAATACTGGAATGATGAAATAAATTTCTCATAAAGTCTCTTTGGCACAAAGCATTCCTGGGGCTGGAGAGGTTCCTCAGTGATTGAGAGTATATGCTGTTCTTACAGAGATCCTAGTTTTAATTCGCAGCATGGTTGCTTACCACTGATTTAATCTCCAATTCCAGTTTAAAAGATGTTCTCTTCTGACCTTCATGCCACAGAATACACATGGTTCACATAACATCCATGCAGGAAAAACAGTCTTACACAAAAACTTCTTTTGAAAAATAAAAGAAAAATGTAAAAACAAATTATGCACTTCCATTTTCATGTTAATATCAAGGCTAGGAAATCATGGGTTATTCTCATCCTCCATCGGAAAAACTTCTTTTTGTAGTAAATAATAGAGATTACAGAGATTCAGGGCAAATGAAGGTATTGAGAACAAGTGATTGTCAAGTGCTTAGCCCTGAATAAGACATTTATGCCATTTCTAAGAGTTAGGCTTCATCACAGAAGGGAAGAATAAGAGCTAGAAAAAATGAAGAGGAAGTGGCCATGTCACAATCATTGCTAAGGTGGTCTGACAACAGCTGAAATGGCCTTAACTGAGCCTGCAGGTTTAGGTCTTTCAATCGTCAATCATAGACTTGTAAAAGGCTAATGGAGCCCCACCACTCTCTGACATGTTCTGACATGTACTGATATGTTCTGGAGGAAGGGCATTATCTTTAGTTGTGTATGCCATGTTGAGCCTTCCAGGCTCCAATGGACAGTCCTTTGGGCACACAAATGGACCTGGATGAAATAAGTAGATCATGAAACTAGAGAAAACGTCAATGTGGAATGGAAGCCTATAGGGAGAGGAGAAAACAGGGGCACAACAGATGATAAATATATGTGTGAGTTGTGAACAAACATTAATCATTGTATATACGAATGAATTGAAAAGGAATACATGTTATCAATAAAAGTTAATAAATATTGGCAATTCAAAATCCCATTCCACTTTCCAAGCAATACCTTGCTCTGTAGATTTAAGCCAGTAATATGGAACTAGTTGACAGGGAAGTAGCTGCAACATTTGAAGACAGTAACTCACTTCCCTGGTCTTACTCTGTAATTGTAAACTGCCAGTTTTGTCTTTAGATTAGTTTTATCTTCTCTGAAGCCTGAAAATCAAAATACATTATGATGGTTGAATGAAAAACCTCATGTTTAGCTTCAGTTCTTTAAGAAATGACTGAGTGAAAATAGAAAATATCAAGACTTTGTTTCTTGGAAACTTTGACGATTAAACATATCTAAGTTCACTCCATTTATCTCATTGATAAGATCTTTGGGGAACTGATTAACCTATATCTATCTTTCTGTTCCCAGCTTGAGAGGGAGAAGTGGAGTCAGAGACAGAAAGAAACATTAATGCTTAATAAGGAAACTTATAGAATTACTATTTTAATAAATCTTGTGTGTGGCGCTGCTAACTGCCTCAATGGTTTATGTTCCTGAATCAAAACGATGCAAATAGCCTTTATATTTTAATATGCTTTAAGCAGCACAATAGCTGGGTGATAGCCTAGCCTTCATAGTTCTAGAATCTACATTCATCCAATAATTCTGAGTTACTATTTCCTAACTTTTATGTTCCATCTTGGCTGCTCTAGACCCAGTCTTCTTGGTCCCCTTCCATGGAGGCTTTGGTCTACTCTCCTGTCCACACCTCAGGCATAATATTTCCTCCTCCTCCTTCTTCTTCCTGCTTCTCATGGTCCCAAGCCTGGGAAACCTAAAATTCACCTTTCTTTCTCTCCTACCAAACTATTGGCTCTAGGCATCTTTATTTGCCAATCAGAGTTAACTGGGGATAGGATCCCAGAAGCTAAGTGAACACCCTTTCCTGAAAACTAAGTTGGGGGACCCCATTAACATTACAAAACAATCAGTTAAAGATCCAGATAGATTTTCCTGATAGATTAAAAGATTGGAAATTAGAATATCCATATGAGAGAGAAGGTATTTGTCTTTCTAGATATGATGACCTTAGTGTAAGTTTTATAAGTATCATATATTTATTTGCTGATTTAATTTCTAAACAGTGGAATAAAATTCTGTCAGGTACATGTATTTTTCTTACCTAGTCATAAATTGATGGAACAGGGCTTTTCTAGGCAAACAAGGGTTTATTATCACAATATATGTGTCAGTATGAGGGCATCAAACCCAAGTCACTTATCATTTTGTCACTTTCTCTACATTATGTTTTCTTGAAAACAAACAACTAAAACACCTTTGTATTTTGTTTACTTTGACTAGCAAATGTAGTCTTCACATGATATGATGTAAACAATTTCCATGAAAAGATAGAATTTTCTCTCCATCATGACCTGGTTGATGTTTGAAATCCCTAAAAATGATAAGGCAAAAACCATATATACAAAGTCCTTTAATGTAAGTTTTCTGTGATAGGAGAGCCTCTGAAAGCAAGGCAAGTTAAGGGCTGGAGTTGAAGAAATGAACCAATATTGAGATACAGGTTCTAACGTTATGGGCAATAGTTCTTCAAGCAGTCTGTTCAAATTCTGCAGTGTCCTGTGTGGCATCACTTACCTTTGAGTAGAGATTACAGGAGTGGCTCTGACCTCCAACTGAGGTAGGCCAGGAAATTTCTCTTGCCTTATTATATAATGGGCTCTGATGCCAGTCTATGAGGATGAGGTTATACTCTGAGGTTGAACTGAGTATTTTATTCATTGCCAATGGATGTTGGAGGCCCAGCATACTATCGATGTTGTTACCCCCTTGACAGATGGTACTTGTTGGTATGAGAAAGAAAGCTAGGAAAGCTAAGGAGATTAAGTCAACAAGTAGTATTCCTCTGTGGTCTGCTCTCCACTTCTCACCTCTAGATTATTAACTCAATTTTCTAAAATTTCACAATTATTTTAAGATGAAGAGATTAGAACAAGGAACAGTAGAGGTCCAGATCCTGAACATGTGAGATGTTCTTCTACATAAGAACTCCACTTCCTGACTCCAGAGGCTGGGTACTCTGGTAGAACAAGTATGATTGCCCTCAGTCCCTATTGAAATCTGGGTCCTCAGTCTGTTGCTGATAATGTGGCACCTTCATAAGTTTGACACTTGGAGGAATCAGAGGGTTCCTAAATTTAAATGGGGAATCATGAAATCCCAGTCTTTCTACTTTCTGACATATACTCCCATTTCTTCTGTTAACTGTGATGTTATCTGCCATTATTTTGCGATCATCACTTGATTCTAAATAACAGTTATGCCTATCCTCCAGTTTACAAAACTATAAGATAATACACTTCTTTACTGTATGTAGTTATTCTACTTGGATATTTCGTTATAGTAACAACATAAAAAATACTATACTATGCAAGTAATCCTAAAATATTCTTTCTCTTTAAGATACTACAAGTTCATTTTTATGACTCTTAATATATTTTAACCACATCTACTCTATAAGAATATATACATTACATATATACATATATATATATAATTTTTCAGCACAGCTTTAACATCTTACAATACAATATCTAAAATAACACTGGAGTTTTGTTTAAAAGTCTGTGAACCTCTCCTGAAATATTAAGATTGACATTCCATTATGGCATGGACATAGGAGGATTTGATTTAATATACTCCTTTGACAAACTCTTCACTTTTCTTTTAAAATATTAAGAAGACAGGAGAATTGTATTTAGGCAATGGTCTAGGGAGTAACATTCTTAAAATATTCATCAAAGGTGTATGAGATTGAAAAGGTGATGGCTATAGTTTTTTAGGAACCTACTAGTCTTGCTGACACCATTTTTAAAGAAAAAATATTTTGTTTCTGTGCACACAGACCTTGCAGTTTCAATTAGATATACATGTTATAAACAATAACTAAATCTATGCTGCAGGGGACATAGTATTAATGACTCATTTATGTACAAATCTATAGTTATAATTATTGAACACTTAATATATTCTAGGAATATAGGTTCTAGAAAAGATAAAACTCTAGATTCCAAGCCTTTCAATAATGGATTGAGAAGAGGATAGTAAGAGCTCTATCTGTCTTCTCTTGACTGTTCTCATGACTATGGGAACCCTCCTCTGGGCAAACAGAAGATCGTTGGATGAAAAGAGGATTGGTTCTTGGTTGTGGATAGCTAGGCACTGACTCATAAAAGGAGATTCATAAAATCTAGCATTGAATACATAGGTGATGTTTGTGTAATAAATTCAAAACCCATTAAACTCAATGAAAAGGCATACTTTTCTTTTGAAATTTACTGTTTATTAATGTTTAATAATTAATATTTACTGTTTATTAATGTTTAACTATTAATTAAAGAATAATACACATCTCTTGCATGAAAGAGGGGAAGAATTTTTCAATCAAATATGAGTCATACTGGACTTGCCACAGAGATTCCTGTGGGTTTGATTCTTGTTGTACTGTCTGAATGACATGTTCCACCATAAAAGTGGTTACATATTATTTTATTAGTTACAGACTAAAAGACAAAATAAGTCAATTTACTTACAAAGTCCATTGATGTTGTCAACATGTATTTAGATGATAGAAAATGAGGAATTCTCTTCTGTAGGTTGCAAATGCTATGTGATAATAAGCTTATTTTTTGAATTAGAGGGAAGTAGTGGTCTATAGGCCTATTATTAATATTTTCCAAATGTTTTAGCTAATATCAACAGGGTATAAAACAAGTTCCAGATATGTGTGGTGAATAGCTGCTGAACAGTGAAAGAAACCCCAAGCTCTTGTTAGTTCTGGCTATAGCCTTGCAACCTGTCAGAATCATGAAGTAGTTAGTCTGAAGAATCATCAGTATGGTGTGTTCCAGAGAGCATTACTCATACATAATCTCAAGCTGAGTAAATGTATCTCACTTGAAGTTTTGAATAAGTATTACTTTAGTAGCTATAATCACAAGTGGGCATAAGAAAACTAACAAAAATGTTGTCCACTTGCCATTATAAATGTTTGCAACACTTACAGATATAAAATTTTCTTCTACTTACACCATTGAATAACCCAAGGGATAGTTCATGGTCATCTCTTTCCTAGGAAAATGAGTGATACTTGTTTGTTGTCTTTCTGCTGTCTCATTTTAAATATCAGGAAAACCAAAAGGAGCCAAAAAGTTTATTCAAAGACATGACATTTGACTCTACTGATCTTAACTTGAGTTTAATCAACAGAGAAACTAGAATACATGCATATATATCTTTCCCCAAATATGTAATAAAATACTCTGACAGAAAAAACCAAAAGATAGAATTCTATTTTGGCTCACAGTTTTAAAATACAGTTCATCAAGATGGCAAAATCTTAACAACAGGAGCCTCAGACAGCTGGTTATGCTTCATCTACTTTCAGGAAGTCAAGAGCTATCATACCTCATGCTCAGCTATCTTTCTCCTGTTTAGGCACTCCAGAATTCAAGTTTAGGGACTACTGCCTAGACTCCTCTTCAGTGAGCCTCCCTCCCCATTTGATCTAGGGGTAATTTCCTACATATATGGACAAACTCCCCTGATCTTAATTATCTCTCACATATGTGCCCAGAGGCTTTTGTCTGAGATGATTCGAATCTTACCATGTTGACAATTAACAGTATCTAGTTTAACTTCCAGTTATCTTCATTAGAGCACATTATATATATTTTTACTTCAAGTTTAACTTACTCAGTTCCCATGAAAGCTTGAAATATACTGAGGAACTCTGAGAGGTAGAAAATGACATTCTTATTTTCTGTTTGAAGGCAAGTTACCTGGATTGTTGAAGTGACTATTTGAAGAATTTCTAATCAGGCAAATGGAAGACAGAGTATTAAGTGGCTATGGTGTGCTGAGTTTAAATATCTGTGCTTCCTGAGTTAAGAATAAACATAATAACCACAATAGAGAAGTTTTTAGATTGATTTGAACTTTAATGTTTTCAAGTATAGTTAAAAAGTAATAACATTTAGCTGTCAATACTAAATACTATTAAATAATATAGCTCTTTCTAAAAAGTAAAATAATCTGTTTATTATATTAAATACTTCTCAGTTTTAAGTCACTGGCTTACTAACCCACTGCTCGCTTCAAGGCTAAGCCAGCTGCAACTATTTCTCTGAAATGCATAACATTCTTTGGTGCACAGCCATGTTTCTGGCCAACCTGTCATTTTGCTTAACGATCATTTATGAGCTTGTCAGGGAGGAAATCACTGGAGCATTTAGACGCCTCCCATATGACTGCTTTTATACTGTTTAACACGAAATATCTGAGTGTATAGGCTATATTGTGTGCCCTGTAAATTTGAATTTTCTTCATTGATTGATTGATTTGGTGCTTCAGCCAAAAATAATACCAGTGCAGGTGTAAATGCCAAGAGGCAAAAGGCATGTGTCTAGACATGTGAATTTCTGACATATAAATTTCAGGTTTATAGTGCATACTCTCAGAATTAATTTTATTATTTATCTGAGAGGAACATATGTGGAGTTAAGTATCTGTGCAGAAACAATTTTTCTAAAAATCATGATTTATTTTGAAAAATGGGACTATTTATGGATTTAAAGTAAAAGTACATAAAAACTAAACTATATGTTAGATACTGTACATTGTAGACATTCATGCTAACAAAATATCTACATTGTCTTTGAAGATATTGATTAGGCTTGCAAGATACAGAGCTAGGGTTGTTTTGGTAAGCATATTTAATCTGGAAAAAGTAATGTATGATTGAACTTTAATCAGAAATGTTATGGCAGAAATTTGGTTTGTTCTTAGTGAAATCTATTGTACATTACATGTGTAATTATAGTTTATGTTATATTGCTTTCTCCCTTTATTATGTCAGCAAACATTGAAAAGTAACCAGTGAATTAAATTAGTGATAAACCTAATAAGAGATGTTATCATGTAAATGGACATTTGGTGACAGTTACCACCCATGAAAATTTGTTTTGACTTGCATCTCACTGAATATTTTCATTATTATTCATCTAAAAATCTTTATTGAATATTTACATTGTTTATGCAAAATATGATACTGGTGAAATGAAGGAATAATAGCTACAGTAATAGGCTAAAGTGAGTTTTTGTGGTCCCTATTATTAAAGCCAAATGTCTACATAGTTAACATAGATCTTGGGCATATTGGATCTCAAGCAATTTTAAGTCACCTTGAATAATTAACCTTGTCAAGAAACAACCCACACCATTAAATAAGATGATCAAAGTAGCATTCATCACTAGCATTATTATAAATGTTAAACTAAGCATTACGCATCTGTGAAGGGTGACATTGGCTGTCAATGAAGTAGGATCCCTCAAGTGTCTAGTGCATCTGAAGGGATATTTCTAGGAAGGTTTAACTGATGAAAGAGACCCACACTGATTGTGAGTCACCATATCTTATGAGCTGAGGTCCTAGACTGAATCAGAAGGAGAAAACCAGTGGAGCACAAGTCTCCACTTCTTCACTATGAATATGATATGGCCAACAGCTTCATTCTCCTGCAACCAAACCTTCACTGCTATAAGGAAAATTATCCCTTCATACAAGACACTGCTTTGAGGTGGTATTCTGTCTCAGTAGCCAGAATAGCAGTCAATACAATATTATATACATCATACTCATTATGAAATGATAACTCCTTATTGATGACTGAGAATACAGAAAAGATGAATATATGAATAATCACAAGTTTTGATGACAGGTTTAAGAAGTCCTTTATTTCTAGGTTTATCTTTCTCTCCTGCACAGTAGAACTATCCTAGGTTTAGATGAAATTTTAATGGCCTTAACCAGTCTTCCTGAAGCTCCTTTTATTATTATTTAATTTAGTTTTTTTACTTAAAACCTTTAAAATTACAAAGCAACTGTAGCATCAGTATATTTAACACTCTAAATAGCAGGAAATTATTTTCAGGACAGAACTGAAATGTACAATGGGAAGGAGAGCCCACATGACAGACCTTAATGTCCTCCTCAGATTCATCTTGGGATGTTTAACTTAGAAGTCTAAGTTTATATCACTCAACTTTTGTTTAGATTCCCATTGTTCATGTTTGCAACACTTATTGCTCAAAGCCCTTTCCTCTTTCAACTCTACCTACTAATCTCATCTTCCTTGACCGTGTATGCCACTTCTGAACTTCCTATTACCATTTCTCTCTATTTATTACTGTAGTCTAATCAGAAAGTTGTCAACAATGGGTCAGGTAAGATCTATTGAACTTCCCTCATTAAGTTATGTTGAAGAGGAAGAGAATGCTGAGGGCTACCTATTTGTAAAGAAGCAAAAAGAGATGTATGTTTCCTTTTTCTTTACTTCTTTCATAGTACATATCTTATTATATTCTTCTATGCCAGTTCCTTCATTGTCTTCCACACCCTTTTCCAATCCAACTTCATGTTCTTTCAAAAACAAAACAAACCCAATTCACAATAAAAGTTGCAAACTGACAATCCAAAACACAAAACAAAACAAAAAGCACATAAAAGCATATAGTCTTGGGTCTGTACACTTCCTGGGTATAGGGCCTGAACTGAAGTGCAGTTGATATACTCAGTGACACTCCACTGGATAAAACTGATTTTCCCTTTCCCAGTGGATATCAATTGCAAATAGCTTCTAGGCTAGATGTAGGAGTTCATACTGCTCAGTTGTAAATGGGACTTCTTTATCAAATTATTCCAGCCCAGGCTCTAGGGTATGTAAAGAGAATAAGACTATAATAGCTGCCTCTCATTGAGGCACAGCAGCAATGACACACATATGAATATGACAGCACACATAAGACCTGAACAAGTTCAACCAGACAAAACCCCAGCACAGAGAAAGGAATGTGGATCCAAAAAATATGCACTTAAGTGGTGAATAACATTGTCTGTGTGGAAGAATTGTTCTTTTTTTATTTTTATATTTTTCTCTTTTATAATTATTTTTGCCAAATTTATTATACAAGCATTGTCATCACATTGAATTATCTTAGGAATGCCGATGTCATTTTCGTGTGGTATACACACCTGAATTCCAGTACTTTTTAAGCTGAGGTAGGAAATCATACATTGAAAGGCAGTCTGTCAAAATTATAAGAAAAATAGTATAGAATATCAGGTTCCAATTAAATCAAATGAATCAGAGGATTAAAATTTAGCAAAATAATTTTGAATTAAATTACATGTGAATAGCATTGATTTGTAGAACAGAAGTTACTCCTAGAGCCAAAAGACAATGATGTAATTGTTTTAATGAAAAGGTAATTAGCAGCTAATTTGGGAAGAATGGGTAGAATTTGGGGATATAGAGTATGGTTTTATTAATAACTTCACAATTATGGTTTATGTAGATGGTTAATAGAGACAGAACTTTATATTTTAAAACATTTATTTGTAACATTTTATCTGTTTCTCCAAGTATTTTGGTGGCTCATAAACATTTTTTAAAAATGTATTCACATTTGATAATTTTATATATATGAATACTCTATTTACATTATTTTAGCCTTCTCTCCATTCCATTCAACTCCTCAGATCTACCCCTATTCCCACCAGTTCATGGCTTCTCCATCTTTAGTTATTGTTGTTCCTTATATTTGCTTACATCTATTTTATCACCCACTAAGTTTATTCGGTATTGCTCACTATACATGTTTAAGGATGAGTACTTAGGATTGGACAAACTTTGGGAGTTACTACCTGGAGAAGAAATAGTCTCTGTCTTTCAACAGCCATTAACTTTCAGTGTATTTTTATCTAGTGGTGGGGGCTTGTAAAATCCCTCCAATTTTCATTGGCATGTCAACCAGTGTTGTTGTTCAAGGCTAGTATAAGCAACCATGTGGTTGAGATTTCATGGGGGCAGCTTCCTTGTCATGAAAAGATACTATATTACAGCAGACATTCTGGTTCTCTTGCTCCTAACATTTTTCATTTTTCTCTCAGTGATCATGAGGTATAGAGGTTGGGCTGTAGATTTATCAAGTGGGAACCCACTTGATTAGCAACCCTGTTGCCAGTTAGTCTTTACATTTTAACCAGTTGTGGGTTTCGGTAATGATATCTGCTAGAAAAAAAAAAAAGAATCTCCTTCAATGAGAGGAAGGAGTTAGACTCATTTGAGGCTATGAGGGTAAGTATTTAGAATGAAATTATAAATAACACTAGTTTAGGATCATGACAGTGAAACAGAACTACCACTTGCATACACATATGCCTCATCAACCACAAGTAGTTGCCTGGGTTCAAAGAACCAGAAATGAATTTCTGCTTATTGAGCAGGCCTTAATTACAAATAGATGCCTGTTAGATAATGCTAACACATAAGTACCACTGTTACTTCTTGGGGATATTTTATGGTCCTGGTCAATATTGTGCTTTGCATGTATCCCATTTGAGTAGGGGAATTGATATCTATTTTTCCCTTCACACCTTAAATAGCTCCCTCTGGTACCATGGAGCTAGTTATCAGGAAGGAAGCTTCATGGTTAGATCCAGCTCAATTCCTATAAGTCCTCTGCCCACAATTTGTGGTGCTTTCTACAATAGAATCTTACCTCCAAGCTCAAGGATGCAACCAAAGACAATAATAATACTCTATCTTGTTTTGGGACTCTGTATTTTTGTAAAGATAGTATAAAGCTTTTGAGGTAAGCATTGTTGCCAAAACAGCATAACTTCATTTAAAATACACATACACATACTATTACACATATTATATTAATTTTAAGCAATCATACAATAATATGATTCTTATGTCTTTTTTCAGCCATTCTTAGTGTTATTTATGCCTCTTACTCCCCCCCCCTCTCTCCCTCATCCCATGTTAAAGCTTCTCCCTTCTAGTTTTCTTCTATTTCCTGCTTAATAGCAGTTCTGCTCTCCTAGTTCATGTTCTGAAGCTCTTTCTACCTCTACCTCCTCCCACCTCAGGAACCTCTTTATTTTTACGTTCCTAATGTCTGTAGTTTCAATGGATTATATGAACCTTTCTAAAGATTTAGAACTAGCATTCACAAATAGGAGAGAACATCTGTTTTGTTTGTTTGTTTGTTTTCTTTTTTGGTTGTGAGTGTTTCACTGTTTGGGTACCTTGGTATAATAATTTCTAGTCTTTTCCATTTACCTCAAAATGTTATTATTTCATTTTTTCTTAAACCCGAGTAACATTCCACTTTGTATATGTATTATATTATCATCATCCTTTTGGTAGTTGAAGGGCATTCAGGATGTTTCCATTTCCTACCTAATGGGGATAGAGTGACAGTAAACATAGCTGAGCTAGTATCTGGAGCAGAATGTCCAGTATTTTGGGCAGACGCTGAAAAGTAGCATAGCTAAGCCATATGATAGATTTACTTTGGATTTGAGGGAATTCTCCACAGTGATTACCATAGTGGTGCACCTGTTTGCAACCCCACAAATTGTTAATGATGGTTCCCCTTAACCCAAAACTTACATAATTGTATTATTGACTCCAAAGACTTCTTTTCACAAAACTTTTGTTGAATTTAGGATAGAAAACTATTTCCTCCTAATTAAGTTTGATCTTTTCACTATTTTATTAATATGATTTGGAAAACAACATTTTTTTAAGATAGTTTTTTAAGATAGTTTTTTTCAGGTAGTTATGAATTTTCTTATTTTTCTTTATGTTTTAACGCATTATGATGAGAAAAGATACATAACTTCAATTTATCTGAATTTGTTAACATTTAAAGACATATTTTAAATAAATAGAATTATATCACATTCTTCTTTCCGTTTTGTAACCCAACTCCTCCCAGAGATCCCCTTCAATACCTGCCATACATTTCATTTTTTATTTTATCATATTCTTTAAAATTTATAAATATTTTATAAATAAAAATGAGTATTATAAAAGTTGCTTGATATAAAACAACAATCAATTGAATAGATTTCAAGACCATTATGTGGTACATAGCAAGACACTGTCACATACAAACAAGCAGAAAGTGTATATGGATTGTACAATACTGGACAAATTTCTCCAGTTACCAAATTAGAGGGACCATTGGATGACAGCCAACATATTTTCTAATTCCTCATACTTTTGAATTTCAATTGATTAGGATATGTTAGTAATGTTAATTTTCATATTAAGAGATATTAAGGAAAGGTAATTGTTATTTCCTGTTAGTTTTGTTGTAAGAGGTGGAGTTATGTTTGTGTGAGTTTGTGGAAAGTTTACTTTCTTGCTTCTTCTAGGGTGGAGTTTTGCTCTTTACATTGGTGTTTTCCATCTATTATCCTTTGTAGGGCTGGATTTGTGGAAAGATATTGTGTAAATTTTGTTTTGTCATGGAATATCTTATTTTCTCCATCTATGGTAATTGAGAGTTGTGCTGGGTATAGTAGCCTGGGCTGGCATTTGTGTTCTCTTAGGGTCTGTATGACATCTGCCCAGGATCTTCTAGCTTTCATAGTCTCTGGTGAGAAGTCTGCCGTAATTCTGATAGGCCTGCCTTTATGTTCTTGACTTTTTTCCCTTACTACTTTTAAAATTCTTTCTTTGTTTAGTGCATTTGGTGTTTTTATTATTATGTGACTGGAGGAATTTCTTTTCTGGTCCAGTCTATTTGTATGTTTTTTGTATGTTCATGAGCATCTCTTTCTTTAGGCTAGGGAAGTTTTCATCTATAATTTTGTTGAAGATACTTACTGACCAAGTTGGGAATCTTCACTCTCTTCTATGCCTATTATCCCTAGGTTTGGGCTTCTCATTGTGTTCTGGATTTCCTGGATGTTTTGGGTTAGGAGATTTTTGCTTTTTGTGTTTTCTTTGACTGTTGTGTCAATGTTTTCTATGGTGTCTTCTGCCCCTGAGATTTTCTCTTCTATCTCTTGTATTCTGTTGGTTATGCTTGCATCTATGACTCCTGATTGCTTTCCTAGGTTTTCTAACTCCAAGGTTGTCTCCCTTTGTGATTTCTTTATTGCTTCTAGTTCTGTTTTTAGATCCTGGATGGTTTTTTTCATTTCTTTCACCTGTTTGATTGTGTTTTCCTGTAATTCTTTAAGGGAGTTTTGTGTTTTCTCATTAAGGGCTTCTATCTATTTACCTGTGTTCTCCAGTATTTCTTTGAGGGAGTCATTTATGTTTTTCTTAAAGTCCTGTATCATCATCATGAGAAGTGATTTTAGATCTGAATCTTGCTTTTCCAGTGTGATGGTGTGTCCAGGACTTGCTACGGTGGGATAATTGGGTTCTGATGATGCCAAGTAACCTTGGATTCTGTTTCTTATGATCTTGTGCTGGCCTCCTACCATCTGTTTATCTTTAGTGCTACCTGCCTTGGCTTTATCTGATTGGAGCCTATCCTTCCTGTGACACTGGTTGTTTCAGAACTCCTCAGAGTCAAAGCTGTCTCTGTAATTCTGTGAACCTGGGCCAGCTGTGGGAATGACTGTAGAGTTTGTGGCCACATTCTGCTCAGGGCCCCAGCCCAGACAGACCAGAAGAAACCTGTGCCACTGGACTGGCAGTGTTCCTGTGTGTCTGGGTCCCACTGGTCTCAGCTACGCCTGGTGTTGGGACAGATGTGTCCTCCTCACCTCTGTTCCTATGATCATGGGCCTGTTAGAGTGTCTGGGACTGGATCTTCCTCTGGCTGTTATGGGACTGGCTGCAGAGTTTGTAGCCATGGCCTGCTCAGGGCACTGGCCCAGACAGACCAGAAAGAATCCGTGTCACTGGACTGACAGAGTTCCTGTGTATCTGGGTCCCACTGGTCCCAGTTAATCCCAGTGTTGGGACAGATGTTGTGTCCTCCTCGGCTCTGATCCTATGATCCTAGGCATGTTAGAGCACCTGGGAATGGAGCTTCCTCTGTCTGTTGTGGGACTGGGTGTGGAGTTTGATCCCATTGTCTGCTCAGGTCACTGGCCCAGACAGACTGCAAGGGGAAAGCAACATTTTTAAATTTTATTTACATTTTCAAAATTTTAGTGGAATCTACATTTAACTGTTATACTAAAATTACAGCCATTGTGAGATCCAGGGTCATAAAGAATGTTTTCCTGTTTTTAGTAACAGGATAATAATTTTTGTATTCATATTAAATTCAAGTATTATTTTCAACTTCTATATATACTTTATGTACAAAGTTTGGCATTTGCAACTAAGTAGACTAATTTTATTTCTTCCAGAAGAAATTCTTCTTTTATCATCTTTTTCTTATTTATTATAATTTTTTGGACCCCAGTTCAGTAGATGTTAATTTCTTATTTATCCTTTGCTCCTGTTTTTTTTTTCATTCACATTTTGAAGAAAACTTAAATGGATAAAATAAATTATATAACATACTATGATGGGACATTCAATGGAATTATGATGTGTTGGTCCCTAATGTTAATAACTAATTTTCATCCCTCACTTTCTGGTGTAAAAAAAATGTATCAACTTTTGAATGTTTATATTTTGTATAAACTTTAATTTGCTTCAGGTGATTGTGAAGTCTGGCCCGGGAACTTTTCTTAGTCTGGCAGTTTATGACAGTTATATCTTCTGGTCAGACTGGGGACGAAGAGCTATTTTGCGTTCCAACAAGTACACAGGAGGAGAAACCAAAGTTCTTCGTTCTGATATTCCACATCAACCAATGGGAATCATAGCTGTTGCTAATGACACCAATAGCTGTAAGTTTTAATAGAAAACATTTCCTAATTCTACAACCTGTCAGGTTTTTTTTCTTTTATGGTATTATACATTTTGTGATCTTATAATTTGGGAGGTAATAATCAGAATTTGACTATCAGGAACATATCTAACCTGTCTGAAAAGTTTAAATAACTTCTATAGAACTCAATTCTATAGAACTGAGTCATCATAAGAACTATTTGTGTTTTAATTATTTATGAAATTGTACTCCACTCTTCTGTAGACCTCCAATCTTCAAAAATAAAGACTAATATTTTTGTGCAAAATTTATCTCCTTGGTAGGTTTGCATCTGGTTTTATAAATGCTGCAGTCATTGTAATACAGAATTGTTCAGTAGAAAACCCTTTTATAATGTCACAACATTCTCAAAAGTCTTGAGTGCCCTCTATCTAGGTTGAATCAGTTCACCTGTTTACTAGTTATTTATAATTAATGGGGACTGTGTATTCATTACAACATATTACTCATAGGCTCCTTCCTTGCAGGTGAACTCTCTCCGTGTGCATTATTAAATGGAGGTTGCCATGACCTCTGCCTTTTAACACCAGATGGACGAGTGAATTGCTCCTGTAGAGGTGATCGAATATTGCTAGCTAACAACAGATGTGTGAGTAAGTAAGGAAAATCATGTAATACCTTTAAAATATATTGAAAATATAATACTGTGTTCATGAAATTTTACTGTTCTCCGAGAGTGAATTTCAGGGTTTTTTTTTTTTTTTTGTCTGTTTATGAAAGAATCTAGCTCATTGTAGTGTTTTCTTACCTTCATGTGATTAGTAACAGTATCCAAGATAATAACTTATAAGTCCCTGTGATTGAGGGCCTGACTGTGTTAGAAACAGCTTCAGAAGTTCCTGCATACAAGATCATCTGCCAAATTATAGCTGTGACTCTGAGACTCTGGCAATTATGAAATTAATTACAGCTGAAATAAACTAGAAACTGTATAGGAGATCAGCAACCATGCAGTAAGCCCCTCCATAGTCTATGGCACTATGTAAATGAGAGAGAATAGCTCATACAGCTTATTTGTAATCATTTCCGAACTGTTAATTAGGAATGTAACATTCCAGCCTTGCACAATGTTTATTCCTCCCAAAGGCATTGCAGTCTTTAATTAGTACCATTACAATCCACCCTTATTAACAGCAAAATTTCCAAAATAAATAACGGTTCAAGTATTTCAATATTGCCATGAAAAATTAGCAAGCAACATAAAAAAGGTTAATTTCCCTTTAACACTGAAACTTTGTATGTTAGAAAGGTGGAAAATGAAACATCTTGTTGGAAATTGGTGAATTCATTTGCAGAATGTGCCAGTTTTGACACATTTTTTTCTTCATTTGTATTCCTTTCTTTTATCATTCATGTTAGGAAGTTAACAAAAGCAGATATGTTTACATCATTACAGATAAGTAGTTTCATCTTTACCTTCATACTTCTTTGTCCCTTATTTATGAAGAGGATCCTTTCTTATATTTGCTATGTGCTTTTTTGTTTTGCGAACTTGTATTACAAACAAGGGCACATCTTAGTAAAAAATAAAAATTTGGCTTTCTGTAAGACTGTGTCAGAAAAAAAGAAGAGAATGCTGCTACTATTCAGTGAGTTTAAATGCAGATAAACAACTTTAATAGAGTGTGCCTCAAATCCCCAGATCTCTTTCTTGCCTACACTTCTTTGAACAGATGACACAACTACCTGAGTTACACTTCAGTTTACCTTTGTGGGTTGGGTCGTAACAATCAGGACCTGATGCCATGTGCACACCCGGAGCCTCAGTCATATATTAGAATCATTCATATGTATCTCAGGTCACATTGTCGGGCAGGATTCACACAGTGGCATTGATAAAAAGAGCAAGTGGAGTGTACAGTATGCAGTGTAGCCCTGTTGCAACAACAACAAC
Organism: Mastomys coucha; assembly: GCF_008632895.1. Lineage (NCBI taxonomy): Eukaryota > Metazoa > Chordata > Mammalia > Rodentia > Muridae > Mastomys > Mastomys coucha. The sequence goes on along the minus strand of NW_022196897.1, from coordinate 28,560,330 downwards.
AACAAAAATGAAAGTATGCATAACTGCCCCCCAAAAAGCTACCTGCTTCTTTCTCTCTGCTGCTGAGGGGCGAGGAGTCAAACAAGAAAAATATTTTAAACGTGCAGAGTTGCAGGGCTATGGAACTGAAGTGTGGTATTGAAAACCTGAAGAGGGACAAATTACTGTGGAGGCGTTCTCTATCAATTATGTGTTTTGAAATCCGGTCGTCCATTTGCAAAGCCACAAGGCTGCTTCTGCTTTCTTCTTGTCAAAGCCCTGACGACAAGCTAGAATATCTGACACATATTTGCTAACATTGTTCATGAATGTTCATAGTCTCTTTTGTTTACTGACACATGCATGAAGGTAAATATAGAAAAAAATTGTTGTTCTAGTTGTTGGCAAAATATAGAGATATCTATATCTTACACAAACATTGTTAATGTTGTGGATCTAGTCAACATCAATATCCATCATAGAACCAGAAAGGGCAAACATGCTTCAGTACTAATCATGTAAGACAATGTGAGGAACAGTAAACCTGAAAATACAGAAGCAGATAGTGTTCAGTGTTGTGTACCAAATGCAAGTGTGAGCAAGAATTCTACTTGGACAAAAATTATTTTGCATTACACATATATACTCCATTTTCATTCTGTTGCTGTAATAAAACACTGACTGTATGTGTCTTTGGGAGAAAAACAGTTTATTTTATCTTACAACATACTGTCCATCACTGAGGAAAGTAGAGCAAGAACTCAAGCAGGAAACTAAAGTGAAAATATCTCACAAATAGGCCCATAGACTATTCTGATCTGTGCAATTCTTCTGTTGAGTTCCTCTCTCCTGAAGTTCCTCTAACTATATCAAAAACCTAATATCACAGAAAACATACATACCAAAAAAATCATCCAGACTGAGAAAATTGTGTTTCTCCTATATATACAAACACATGTATAGATTAATTATGTAGATAAAATGAAAAGAGCCCATGTATTTGAAAGAAGGCAAAGAGAGGATTTTAGGAGGATTTATCAGGAGAAAAGGGGAAGGAAATTTATAAATTTTATACAGTATAATATCAAAAATGAAAATAATAAAAATTAATATATATATACACATTTGTATCTACATCTATCTGCCTTCTTTTTACATGTCTCTATGTGTCTTTATGATAACCTCAAAATGAATAATTAGTATAATCATTAAATATAGAAAGTTTCTATCATAGAAAATTTTAATTGAAATATTACTGTGCATGAGGCCAATAAAGATAAGTTAGAACTGCCAGTAGACCAGTCTAAATTTTGTTCATTTCATAATCTAATATAATTTTTCCAAAAATCTTAATATTTTTCTCTTTAAATAGAGGCTTAAATTCTCAGTTATTTCCTCTGAAATGATATTTTACTGTGGCTGGAAACAGTTCATTCCAAAGTGAGGAAAACATTTGGTAAATACTGCATTGAATGAATTTAACTTAATGAATTAACTTATAAGTTTTAGACACATATGTAAGTAATATATATATATTAAACTAAAGAAAAATTAGGAATAATAAAAACAGTGAATTTCAAGTAACATTAGTGGGTACTTTAGTGACATTTTCAAAAGTTATAAAACTGATAATAATTTGTGAAATTGAACTGTATCTTTTACAGGTCTTAATTTTTATTACAGTAAGAATTATTAATATGACTTGATTTCAATATATAATTAGTTAACAAATGACCTTATAAGTATTCTCTAGGACATTTAACACCCACAAACATTGGTTTCTAAACTTTGCTAATGAATTTATTTTTGTGTATAATGATAAATTCTTATTTTCCCCAATATAAACCTTCAAAATCAGAGGAAATATAGCATTCTTAAGACAAAACTGATCTCTGAAAACAATATTTTGTATTTTATTATTGTTTCTACCTTAGAGCAAATTGTAAGGAGAGAGACAGAGAGAGAAACAGAGAGACAGAGAGAGACAGACAGACAGACAGAGAGAGAGAGAGAGAGAGAGAGAGAGAGAGAGAG
>NW_022196897.1:28557345-28558205 GCF_008632895.1 Mastomys coucha | reverse complement strand
CATTTTCACCAACGTCTCCAAAAGTTTACCAGGTGCTTCCAGGCAAAAAGCAGCAATTTATGGTGTTTCCAGTTCTAGTTTTCAGTAAGGGAACTGGCTACTGGGTCTCAAAAGAGAAAAATTGAGTTAGAAGTAGACCAAGCAGGGAATATATCTTGCTTGACATGACTTCATTTTAAGGGTTTATATTGGAGAAAATAATTTAAGAATGACATCCTTTTTGTGGGAATGCTTAACTGTTTGAAAGAATTATACTAGTGAGAATACAACGAAGCACTGTTATAATATGCAGAGATTACTTGTTTGGTTTTTTTGAGACAATATCTCACTGTGCAATTTAGACTGGCCTTAGACTTACTATGGCCCCTAATGGCCATAAACTCTTGTCTCAGGATTCAATGTTCTGGGGTTATAGTGTAAACAACCACACCTGAGTAATTTTTTTTCTTAAAAAGGAATTATTTTAAGCCAGACTTAAAATGATTACATTAAATTATATTAAAATTTTATTAAATTATAATTATTAATAATATTTAAATATTTATAATAATTATATATAAATTATAGTATATATTATAATATTTATAATAATTATATGTAAATTATATAATATAATAATTATATATAAATATGTGAATATAAAATATTTAATTATATTCAGATTATATTCAGATTATATTAAATTATAATGTAAATTATCAAATAGAACTGCAGCATTCTTCTGCACATATATGTTCAACAAATGTTTAATAGAATATATAAATAGGCATAAAATAGTGATACAACCCTAGAAATACTTTATAAAAAACTCCCCAAAGAATTGCTGTGGTAGCCGGGTGGTGGTGGCGCACGCCTTTAAT
>NW_022196897.1:28545555-28557335 GCF_008632895.1 Mastomys coucha | reverse complement strand
ACTGCTTGTGTTAATTTTTAGTGAAATGTGAATCATTACTATTCATTTTTATATGTTTACACTGTACTTAATTAATTTTATAATTAAACTTGAGGAATACAATGCTAGAAAATATAAAATAATTTTTAGTATATCAATACTTACTTTTTGATGTTTCAGCTAAAAACACTTCTTGTAATATTTACTCTGAGTTTGAGTGTGGAAATGGGGATTGCGTTGACTATGTCCTCACCTGTGATGGTATCCCTCACTGTAAGGACAAATCAGATGAAAAGTTACTCTACTGTGGTGAGTGTTTAACAAGGAATTTTATGTTGCAGAAAGATATTTCTGCTTAGTTTCATAGTTTTAGAGATGTTTGCCTGTCTTAATTTCGTGTGAATTGCCTCAATTTTCTCTCCTTGGCGTGTACCTCAAGTACATTGACCAAACTTTGCTTGTGATAAAGTGACACACATCATTATCTAACCAGTTACTACAGTACTCACTGAAGAAAATCTTCATTTTCTATCACTCTGATGCAAACTAAAGGAGGATTGGAGGTTATTTTATGTTTCCCTATAATTTATATTTACCAATAATTTTAGGCCCATATTACTAAAAACATAATTCAGAAATATTAAAGTGTGGTGTATACTGCAGATTCACTCTTTAGCAGAGATCCACCTTCAAACAAGAACATGTTGAGTAGATGTCAAAGCATTGTTAATTCAAGTTTTGTTTCAAGGATCAACATAGGGCTAGTGTCCTTTGATTTGGAAACTGTGATAGCCATGATCCAGAAGAAAAATGGCCTTGCATCATGCGTGCCGCATGTTGGTGACAGCAAGTGGAAATCATTCTGTGAAGGAGATTGGGTTTTCTCTTGTAGGCATCAGCACAAATTTGCCTTCATCCCTCCATAAATCTTTCCTGTACAATTGTCCAGGTTTATATTAAAAAAGAGTGTGACTTATTTTAACTTTATCACACCAACAGCATTAGGTCTTTGCGCCATGGAAAATTTGGGGATCTTCTATTAAAATTGCTACCTTATAAATAACTTAATTGTTTAGAACTTTACCATGGCAATATGTATACCCACGTAATCAAAGAATTGGTAAATAGAAACATGAGAATTTGAGAATTAGCATGTAATTTTTCATTGTAGACTAATATTCTCATTTAGAATGATAGAGAAATATCATCTTGTTTAATTGCCTTACACAGAAGGTATTCAAGTTTTATGTTTAATTTACAGAATAAGAATTGAATATAGAGTTTGAAAGTAGTAGGAATAATATTAAGTGTAAAAATATACATTTACTATGAAATGAGCCTGAGAATAACATCATCATATTTTTATATTTATATAAACCAGTTATCAATCATATAGAGGAGGAGTTAGTAAGCCCTTTAAAAATTATTCATTTAATTCATGTGTAAGGTTTTGGAGACCACACAGGCATCAGTAGTTCATTTCCTAACATTTATAATTCTAATTCCTAACATATAGTAATTGTACATTGGGCTGTGACTCTTCAAAATTTAGTTAATTATTGCCAACCATATTAACCCTGCTTTAGTAGAAAATGTAACAAGTTATTTCTTCTCTCCAAACACACTTGTATTCCCATAGGAACCCACTTTACATCCCTCAGTCTCCCACATCAGTTTCCTGTTTTCATAAGACCTTTTGTATTTTCTACTTCCTCGAAAAACACCTTAACTCTCCTATATAACGAGAACATACAGTTGTAGGCATTCTGTATCTACACCCCCATTTAGCAGAGATGATTCCCTTGCAGATCTAGCTGTGTTGATGCAAATGAGTGGTTTTCAGTCTTTTTAAAAGCTTCTTAGAATCCTCTGTATACTTACACCATGCTTCCTTAATTCATCTTTGATTGACACTTTGTTTGAGTTCCTGTTTTGGCAACTGTGAATAGTGCTGCAGTAAATATATTAGTGCAGGTTTTACTAGGCTGTGGTGATTTCCATCTTTCAATATATATATATAGTGGAATCATTGACTTATATGATAGTTACATTTCTCAACTTTTGATATCACTTATGTTTTCTATAATGACTGCACTAAAAATGCATAAGCATTTCATTTTCTGTATGTCTTAGCTGGAAATTGTAATCTTTTAGTTATCTTTTATGATAGTCATTCAAATGATTATATGATATTTCATAGCAGTTTTGCCTTGTGTTTTATTGATAGTTATTCGAGCATTTCTCATATACTTTTTGGGTATTTAGAGATATTCTCTTGGAAAGTGTTAACTTAGACCTATTAGCTATTTCAAGTTTATATTGTTTTTGTTTTTGCTGTTGAGCTCAATTCCTTCATATTCTACATAGTAACCATTTTCAGATGTATTTTCTATGTTTTTCTGTCTCTGTTTCCATCATTTCTGTTATGCTTTGTCATTACTCTTATTCATATAATTCTGGATTTATTTTACATGTGCTTTGGTAGTTACCTGAGATATATTGTTTGGATTTATTTGTATATTATCTTATTTTAACTCATTTATATTACCTTTTTTAAATGTTAGCACTCACAGCTATACAGAGTATTGAATTTTAAATGTTCTCATTTGATATTTTATTTAATTAATTGGTAGCTCAAAAATGCTATTCAGTTCAGTGGATATTATAAAGATATTTTAGCAGAAAATTATTGATATATCTCTGATTATTTGATATGGACATTTAGAAATGCATGCTTTGCTACATTTTTTATTATAAAATTGTCGCCAATATTAATGAATTAATGGATGGATGTAAAGATGAAAATCTTAGTTAGCTAATGTAATAAGATAGAAAATGACATTTTAAAATATACTTATTAGGGGAAGAAAAATAAACAAAATTCTTTTTGTTCACCACTGATAGCATAATTATACATCTAAAATAATAGTTTAAAATGTTTTCTTAATACCCTCATCCAACCAGAAGTAGAATATTTTGCCACTTCTAAGATATTTCTTCTAAATTTATTATACATTGTATGCTTATTTCTATGCAACATGGGAGAAGTGTGAGAAACAATATGTAGATATAACCCTAGAAGATACGTAGTTAATTCCCAGTTAGGAAACACCAGGTCACAAAGACTCAAGTGAATTATCTGCTTGTTCTTTGGAAACTAAGCGACACTGTAATTCAAACCTTTTATATAGTACAGGACAGCTTTATAGATCGTGATTCCATTAGTTAGGAGAGAAATTTTATTCATGATTTTACACTTTAGAAATATTGCTATATGATCTCTAACAGCAAGTTTCTGTTTATTCATAAGAAAACCGAAGTTGCCGGAGTGGTTTTAAACCTTGCTACAATCGTCGCTGCATTCCGCATAGCAAACTGTGTGATGGTACAAATGATTGTGGAGACAGCTCTGATGAACTGGATTGTAAAAGTAAGTAATTTTACATCAGTTTTTGCATGTTAGATGTCATTATATGTGTTTATTAAATTTTCACAAACTTTTTCACCAAGTAAATTATGCTATAAAAATGTCTGATTGCATGTTTTGTAAATACTTTTGGAATAAAATGGTTGATTATTGTGTTAAGAAAAATAAATAAAAAACAAACAAACAAAAATAAACCATAGTTAGTGATATGAGAATTTCATGATCTCTCTCTCTCACATATGAAATACAAAAATATTGATCTCACAAGAACTTGAGAAAGGATGGTGATATTATAGGATACCACCTGAATAAAGGATCATGAGTGTGTACAATGATACAGTTCAGCAATGCACTAATTCAGTTTTGTAAATCAGTCAAGCTGAATTCAGTTTAAACAGTTATGATTACCTTTCTAGTTTCTGTTTTCTAATTCACATTTAAACTGTTGTCATTTCTTTAATCCTGGTTTTATATACTTATTTTTAGAGAATTTATATCAGAATATAGAGCACTGAATATGTTGCTCTAAGAATGACTACTATATTACTTTGTTCTCTTTTATCCATCATTTAATTTCTTAGCAAAGAGGTAACATACTTAGGATTTGTCTTGAAAATAAATTAAACAGACTTATTGAGGTATATTTAAAATGCATTATACTTTACTTTTCTTAAATATACTCAATAATTTTTAGTAAATCTACCCAATTTTGCACTCATCATAAACAATAAATTTCAGAAATCTTATCTGGGAAGTTTCCTAATCTTGATTCTCATTTCCCCCACAATTTTCCCTGTTTTAAGCATTTTACAAAGTTAAATATGCAGAATGCAAATTTTCAGTTCTTGCTTCTTTCACTTAAATATGTCTTTGAGATTTATCCATATTATAAAATATACTAATATATCATGAATCATTACTACTCCCTTTTTCTTTTATAATTTTTTTGAGAGTATAATATAATTACACCATTTCTCTTTTTGGGTTTGTCACTTCAAACTCTCCCTTCATAATCTCTTTTAAATTCATTGCAATTTTTCCCAATAATTGTTCTTATATGTATATTTATGCCCTATGCCCCTAAGTAAAACCTTCTGTGCATATTACATGTATGTATGTGTTCAGGGCTGATCTTTGGTCTTAGATAACCACGTGGCATACTATTTTCATGGCTAATTTTTGGTATTAGATAACCAGGTGGTATACTAGAAATAGTGTTCCCTAGGGAAGACCATTTCTCCCATTCTCTGCATTCGTTAGTTGCCTGTCTTTCTTTGGGTAAAGTTGAGACCTCACAGAATTGTGATGCCTTCTGCTGTGTATTCATAACTCACATAACCAATAATTGACAAATTTCTTGTTGTTGATTAGAATAGCTCTCTAGTTACAGCTTAGACCTAGATTGACTATATTTTTCTATACCTTTCCCTGCCCATATTTTTCTAGTTTTTCTACACTTTTCCCTGCCTGTAATCTTTCTACTTTGTTCCTGTGTTATAAATAAATTAATATTCCTCACAGTGCCTACTAGAAAGATATTCTAATTAGACTTCCTGTTTCTAGACTTACTGTCTGAATTTTAAAGGTGCTTCACCAATGTCTACCTCAGTTTCCAAAACACTAGAACACAAAAACAAATTGAATAAGTGTATTAATATTATGTTGAATGGTAAATAATACTAAGATAAAAATACTCTATATAAAATGGCATGCTAATGTTATGTTTTTAAAATTACTAACTACTAATGACCATGAATTGACTACCAATATTTGTAGTCAAATAACAAAATATCAAGTTACCTGAAATCTGGACCTTACAAGTATTTCTAAGGAAAAAAATTCTTTAAAAAAAAATCTCTTAATTTCTGAGCACACATTTTGTGTACACCAAGCTAGACCAAGAGACAAAATTAGCACATATGTCCTACAGTCATTTTTTTAAGATGACCCCATTCATCACAATTAAAACATTTGAAATCATGAGTGATTTCATTGCCTGGGCTTATTTGGGTTAGAGATTTACCACAACAAATATGTACCTTTCAGAAAATCCAAGCATATGGGACACTAGAAGTTTAAAGGTCTATTGCTCTTTGCCACATTATCAGGATATTATTGTGGACATTAGTCATGAGGTGAATGCACTATGACTGCAGTTCTTGAAAACTTGAAGATGAAACTATTACAAATACTTGGAGAGCCAGAGATTCTGTAGTAAATTTCAGATGGAAGTATTTATTGGCTTTTTTGCTCAATAAGAAAATAAGGAGGGCAACTCAGATAATGTAAAGATGGTTATTTTATAGAATGCATTAAAATTTCTTGCTAAATTAAACATAAAAGTTCAAGTATATTTTAGATACAGCAGAAACATTTCCTCAAGAATATCTTCACTCAGCACTTTAAAACACTACAGAGAAAGCAAGCTTGTAAGCTTGAACTACAAGTGCCAACTTATCTTGATGAACTGGAGATAATTTCCTAACTATGTTGATGAACATCAACTCACTGAAGTCATAGATGGCATCAGATCAAACACTAAATGAGGCAGAAAAACAATCAGTAAAAGATTATTGATGATGAATATAGAAAGTCTTCATAAAATAATTGATCGAAAGAAAAAGTGTGAGATATAAGTGGGATAAAATGTCTCCAAAGAATGAAAAAACAGAGGAAATGTGTGCAAATGTGTACAAATGATTCAAGAGCTTCAAGGAAGGCTCGCAAAGCTCCATAGCTTGCAGTGCAACCATTAACTTTATTGTTACCTGACGTTCAAAAGCAGAACTACTTATTTTGAAATTAAGTTATTTCATATTACCTATAAAAGTTTAAAAAAAATAAAAATTTGTAATATATTTAAGGTAGATACAGGAAATAGATAAACATTTAAAAGAAGGAAGGAATGAAGTGATACTAAGAAATTGGTACTATCTATCAAATAGTTACAATAGTTTCCAGCGAGAGAGAATGCATTAAACTAGGTTGATGGTAAAAATAAGAAGATAGACATTGAAGTAACTAAGTAAAAATATGTGGAAATCATGTATCATAAAATGGTTTTTTTTCTCAAATGAAGCCATTGAAACTTAATGGTAGTAGTTTTTCTGAAACAAGTAGGATTTTCTTAAAATTGTAAAAAAAAATGGTGTGTTCAAATTAAGAAAATAGAGTGCATACTACCATATTTATAAAATTGTTGTGGATATAATAAAGCAGTAAGTCTTATAAAATATAGGTAAAATACATTGTATCTAATTATATCAATAGCAACTGCCAAAGAATAGTATTCATTAAGAAGGAATACTGTCTTTCTTTTTAAAGCTTAACAATCTCATTTACAGTCTTGTCATAAATGGGCACTAGAAATCAAGCTTTGAAATAGTATTTGTTGAAATTATATATTTATTAAATAAATCCCAGTGGCAGTTTGCTACCTGCTTCAATGGTTTATATTACCAAATCATACACACACACACACACACACACACACACAGGCTTTATATTTTAATATGCCTTAATTAGCTCAATAGCAGAGCCAGTGCTTAAACTTCATGAACTCAATCCTGAGTTATTACTTACTAATTCTATTTTTTATCTTGGCTGCTCTGGAACCAGAGGGCTGTCCAACTGGGCTGTGGTCTGGACAGTGCTCTCATTGTTCCTTCACATGGCAGCCATGCCTCTCCTGCACTCTTTTCATGCATGGCATCTCTCCTCTCCTCCACACTGCTCTGGCCTGGTGGATCTCCTTTTTCCTTCTTCATACTCCCTGGCCTGGGAAACCAAAACCCCAACTGTGTCTCTTCTCCTCAGATACTGGCTGCTGTCATTATTACTTACCAAACAGAATAAACTGGGGGCAGGATCCCTCAGTGTCTTCCTTGAGGACTTTATCTCCTGCAAACAGTTTTGAGGACCCAGTTTAACATAAGAATACAAGCAGAATTTGGCCAAACCCACTACATTTCTCCCCATTAGTCCAATTAAAAAGGTTCTTTTCTTTCAGATATAAGTTGAATACAATTAAATCAATTATGCAAATTATAAGGTATGATGTACACTTATAACCTCTAGTCCATCATATTTGTCAACTTAGGTAAAGTACTTTATCATCAATCCTAACTTAAAGAGTTTACAATTCTGCCCCTGAATTATGTTTGCTTTAACTTGTAATATCATCTAAAAAAAATCCTTTCAATTTTTGAATATCTTTAATGCTAGAGAACAGAAGTTCAATTATGAGACTATAACTAGTCTTCAACCTCATCAGAGATATCAGAAGAAATTAAATATTACCTGAATATGTAGGTCGCACAAAAGCATAGCTTCTAAAACTATGCAATTTTTAGAGACAGCTGACTTCTTGGACATTCAGCAATATTCCTCATAATGATAAAGCATCTGTCTTCAGTCCTCTGGCCCAGAAACATCTGACAGACCTTAAGTGAAGCAGGAATTAGGAAGGACTAGGTTACTCCCTCTTGGCAGAGCTTAGCAGTTGACTATTCCACATCTGTATGTCTTTTTGTACAATAATTGCCTGCAGAATGAAATTAGGATTTTTGTTACCCAGTGGCTAATTTGCCACAATTGAAGTAACTCCAATTGGAGGTAATGACACTCAGTATCTTCCTTGAAGGGGGATGGGATACTGTCAGAAGCAGACATGTCTCCTAGTACAAAGATCTGTTCAGAATAAAATAACTTACTGGGCAGTGGTGGTGCACGCCTTTAATCCCAGCACTTGGGAGGCAGAGGCAGGTGGATTTTTCTGAGTTCAAGGCCAGCTTGGTCTACAGAGTGAGTTCCAGGACATCCAGGGCTACACAGAGAAACCCTGTCTCAAAAAACCAAAAGAAAAAAACAAAAAAATAAAAAAATAAAATAAAAAAATAAAAAAGTAAAATAACTTTAAATGCCATATTTTATGGATTTCTGATGCTTTTGATGACTATTATCTATATATAGTATATCTGAATTATTTAACCTTGGCTACTCTAGACTATATGCTATTTGAATAATATTGAAATATTGAGAATAAAATAAAATATTATTTTAATTAAATAAAATTTATTTTAATTAAATCAGAATCTAATATTCCCATGAGTTTACTATCAGACCTTTAACTTGCATTACTTAATTATCCTAAACAAATTATAGTAGCAGCTATTGGAAGCATGGGATCTAAGCTTTGTATTCTTAAATGAGCTGCATAGGCACAATGCATATCTAAGAGTAACAAAATTTATTTTAAAGTTCATGTCAATATACAAAGATGTAGTCCAATGAAAAACTTAAACCTATATTAATATGTAAATTCTGTACCAATGTAAGAAAATATAACTTCAAATCTACATCAAAATGTAAAGATTTCTACCAATGTAAGATTAAAGATATAAAATGTTTTGTTGAAGGGTAAATTTAGTAATCCATCCCCATATATCCAATTTCTTATAATATTCTTCTATCCCCCCCTTTTGCTTTTCAATCCCCTCCTCTTTACCTCAACAATTACCACTATTTTTTCCTTCTATCCTTAAGACAATGCAGTTTTCCTTTATTACTCACTTTTATAGAGATTAATATCTCTTTAAAACCATTTAAAGCCTTTATTATTTAAAAACTCTTAAAGCAGTTACCACTATTTCTCCTTTCTATCCTTAAGAAAAGTCATTTTCCCTTATACATTCCTTCTATGGAGATACATATCTCTTTATCAATATTTGTTGAGAAGATGTTTCTCTCTTTGTCTATGCCTTTGTTTCATATATTTGAGATCAGAAGCCTGAATATATTTTAAAAATGCTTGAAGCAATTATCACAATTTCTCCCTTCTACCCTCAAAACAAGGTCATTTTCTTTATTCATCCCTTTTATGGAAATTAATATCTCTTAGTTAATATTTATTGAGATATTGTTTCTCTCTATGTCCATGGCTTTGTTTCTTACACTTGAGATTAAAGGTCAGAATTTTTTTAGTTTAAAAACACTTAAAGCAATTACCACTGGTAGATTCGGGGATGGATGTCCCATTCAAGAAGACACAGAGACAGATGCAATAAGCAAGAGGTTTAATGATCCAGTATGCTGGGGTTGCCCCACAATAGGGGGGAAGGGGACTCCGAGGAACAAACGCACACACTCTTTATACCCTTTCAAAACATAGGATTTAGTTTACAGCGTGAATTGGTTATTTTTTTTTGGGGGGGGGGGGTCATTGTCCTTTTTGTCCATTGTCCTTGGTGCCTCACCAGAGGAGGAGGGTGGGGCACCAGTCCTACTTGCAGAGGATACCCTTTGCAAGTAGAACTGGTAGGGAGAGATCCACTCCTCACTGCAGGTGGGACGTTTCCTGGAACTGAGCCTTACTCCCTGCAATTTGGGTCATCTCCTGAGGCTGGATGTTTATTCAATAAACTCTTTTGAAGCTTCCTGACTTTAAACTTAATGGACATTCCTGGCTTCCCGGTATTTTTATGAGGTGCCCCTGTTTGCTCAATTCTTACACTACAATTTCTCCCTTCTCCCTTCAAAACTATGTCATTTTCTTTATTCCACCCTCCTAAGGACATTACTATCTGTAGATATATAATTATATCCCTTTTCTCCCTATCTAGCTTGGATTAACATCCTTTCCTATATATTTAACTTCAATTAAATTCCCTTCTATTTTATGTATGAACCTATTTTCAGGTGAATTTATCAATAAATGTTACCCTATCCCCTGAGTGCCCAGATTAAAGGTTTGGGCTACCAGTCCTGAATCTAAGCTATTCTTTAATATTTTTTACAAGTTGAAAGCTAAGCTGGTTGGAGTCTTTCCTTGAGGTCACCACTCCATTTAGTCCATTTCTCAATCTGTTTATCTCCTTGAACACAGGATATAGCTCCATTTCACTTACAAGAGCTTCTGTTCTCTAGTTTTTCTTTCTCAGCATGTTCTTTTTCATTACAGGTTTTTGTAAGATTGAATATTAATAACCTTGCAATAGAGTCAATATTAGGCTGTTTTGGAATTTTCTCTCCCAATATAACTGATCAAAATCTTTTTACTTTAGCCTCAGGCAGACATTTTGGTCACTGGACAAAAAGTAGCCACATAATTTGTCAAATTATCACAAGAACAGTCTTTAGACCACATAATAAAATTCTTCTCATAAACCTCTTGAACCAGGCACCTACAGTTCAAATCACCCTTATCAACACTATCTTACTTGTTCCTACTATTATGGCCCATTAATTCCCCACTTAAATCATTCAAATCATTTTCTAATCCCTAGGATGTCCACTTACCTCTAAACAGTAACATGGTCTGACCTATCACATTATTTCTCCAGCCCTTTGTTCCAACTTCTATCTTAATTAGGGTTTTATTGCTATGAAGAGACACCATGGCCATAGAAACTATTTTGGAGGCATAAATTTAACTGGTTAACAGGCCAAGGTTTAGTCCATTATTTTCACTGTAGAAAACATGTTGTTGGTATGCCAGTATACATGGTGCTGGAGAAGAAGTAGAAAGTTTGGCATCTTGACCCTCATGTAGAAAAAGAACTAGCTGGGAACTTAGAGCCTGCCCACAGTGACATATTTCTTCTAGCAAGGCCACACCTATTTCAACTATGCCACACCTCCGAATAGTCCCATTCCTTATGAGTCAAGCATTCAAACCTGAATCTCTGGAGTCATTTCTATTCAAACAAGCACACATATCAAGAGTGGTCATTAGTAGCCCTTTTTTATCATCAGAGAAAAACCCAGTCTTCATCAATCTTTTATTTATTGTCCCTTTAAAGATATTCCTTCCATTACCAAGAACTTAGACCTGAAACTATTTGAGCAGATATGAAGAGCTGCTCAGAAATGTTTTCATTTTGTATTCTTCTTGTATTGTTGTTGTTGGCTAAGTGACGGGATGTGTGTGGGGTACATAAATGATTAACATATTGTACTTAGTATCGATTGCCTCCTTTGGGTAGTAGTACACCAGTGTCCTTGGTCACAAGAGTTCCTTCAGGTGGATGAGAGGACTAGGAGTTCTGAGGCTTCCCAGAGGAAAGATAACACCTGGTTGTTTTTTCTACTTGTTTTGTTTTTGTTTATAAAACTGCTTAGAAAATCTCTAAAAAGACTCCACAAACAATAATCTAAAAGAAAAATTAACCATGGCTCAAACAAACAAACAAACAAACAAAAACCAGTCTCTCTGTGTTTGTACACTTTGAAAGCTTAAGCAGTTATGAAATCATTTAATAGAAGGTGTTATGTGAAAGTATGCAAATTAGCATTGCCACAGAAAATTTAGTGTCAGTCAGTTGGAATCCCCATGCCAAGTTCTTTTTTTTTTTTTAATTTTTTATTTTAGATATTT
>NW_022196897.1:28541661-28545052 GCF_008632895.1 Mastomys coucha | reverse complement strand
CCACCTTTTGGTCTTCCTTCTTCTTGAGTTCCTTGTGGAATGTAGGTTGTTCTTCCTGTATTCCAGACCATGCCAAGTTCTTTAACTTCAGGAAGCATGGGAAGTAGGAAGAAAGAACCAATGTAAGTTATTTATAAGAATTATCCTGTGAACCAGAGAAAGACCTATTGATTTTTATGTCATCTTTACCTCATAATGTACTTTAGTTGTCAAAATAAGAAGAAAGTAGGGGAAAGAAGAAAACTAGGAAAGTGTATGGAAGAAACTGTGGCTTTGATTGTTATCTTTCTGCTCCTTTTGATCCACTGTCCCTGTCAGACCTCATTTTATGCTATCTCATTTCTATTCCTGGTGTGCATGGGGTTGTGTTCTCCATAGTATTATATTGACTAAGAGCTTACTGTAGACTATCTGAAGGGAAAAGCTGAATATTTCACACTTGGTTTATCTTTATTTGGACCAAATAAGTTTCTTTCTTACTCAAGACTTTTAGCCTGGGGGAAAATGATCAGACAACTTTCTTTTTCACCTAACGAATTAGAAATTGCAGTAGTTCTCTCCTTAGAAATCACCCAAGAATATAACTGCAGCAACAGGTAGTGGGATTTGATTTTTTTCCACCAGAATTGACATTTGTTTATTTATTGTGTACTCTGAGTGAATTAGACTCTGTATTTGTTCCCAGTTGGTGGCCCTGTTTTATTAGGCCTAGGGAGTGTGAGCTCCTTGGAGGAAGTGTGCCATTATAGTCTGATGTTGAGAAAGAATGACTTTGGCAACTTTAAATTTGCTCTTTCTTGTTTATGGTTTGAGATGTGGGCTATTAGCTTCTGCTTCAGCTCCCATGTTTGCTGCTTACTACCTCTGTTTTAGGCCCATTTAGGCCTATCCCTGTAGAATTGTAATTTGAATTACTTTGGTCATGGTATGTTATTACAGGAATACAAGAGAAAATAATACGGTTATTTAATTAACTTACTGCTTCCGCATTGTGTAATTGTTTATCATCAGTAAAACCAATATACCTGGTCCAATAAATTTAAAAAATTTTATTTTGTCACATGGTATCAAGGGCCATGGTCTTCATTCTATGTTTGTGGGCTTGTGGTAAAGCAAAACATTGTCGCTGCAGTAGAAAACAGAGGGGAGTTGATTATCTTAGGACAGAAAGACAGCAGATACACAGGAAGAATTGGAGACAGTTCTAACTTTCAGAGACATAACCTAGTAACCAAATTTTTCCAGCTAGGGTACACTTACTAAAATTTCTACAACTTCCCTCTCTAATGACATATGTGATATATCACATGTTGAACACAGGAAGAGTTCATAAATTGCCCCTTCATTGATTACCAATGTAGGGGTCATTACTTCCTACCCCCATCCTGACCCTAATGCTTACAGAATTTTGTACCTACATTTAAAAGACAATTTATTTACCACTCATTATTGTTTAACCTTTTTTGTAGCTTTAAAACTCCATATATAGTCAGAAAATAAGTGAAGACATAAGAGGACAATTAGTTCCACTTGATGTCTGTATTCTGTTTATGCCAGTCCACCCCTATGCCCAAAATTTATTAACCCTATTTGGTGATTCGAATGAGACTAGCCCCAACAGGCTCACATATTTAAATACTTGGTCCCCAATTGCTGGAACTGTTTGGGGAGAATTAGTAGATTTGGTTTTGTTGGAAGAGATTGTTGTTTGAGTCCTCCACTCTTTCTGGTGCCCCCCTTGGGGGCAGTGGGTGAGAAAGTATGAAATCAAATCACAGACTTCAGGAGCAGGTGATAATGAAGTAGTAAGCTTGTTCATTAATTCTTGGGGAGTGCCCTTTATACCCTCCACCCAGTGGTCCCAAGCAAGCATGTTAGCAGCTTCTGATTGGCTGTCATTGTCTGCATCACCAATGTCTCGGCTGTAAAGCAGGCTTCAATTTGGTCCTCATGAGAAAGTTGCCTCTGTGGCTGTGTGACCCCACTCGCTGTTTATAGTTTCTGTGGAAGCTGCCACAATTCTGATACTGGGGCCTTTCTATTCCTCCTACAGGAGATATGTTGCTATGGAAGACTTTGAGATCTCAGAGGTCATACTATTCCCATGTAGCTCTTTCTCTTTTTCCATCTCATGCTTGTGTCTGAGATATGATCTCTTTGCTACTGTGCCAGCATTATGCTTGGCTCCCTGCTTTCCTGCAGCTATGCTATCTACCATGATAGTTGTAGACTCACCCTCTGCGGCTGTGAGCCCCAAATAAAACCTGACTTCTGTAAGTTGCCTTGGTCATAGTATCTTTTAACAGAGAAAGAAAAGCATCTCAGAAACTCTTTTGCAGAAGATAAAGGAAGAAACGTATATCCATAATTTCTGCTCTTAGACCCATTCTCCTGAAGTCCCGTACATCACTTACTTGATGCTGTTCTCCAACAAATCTATTCAACTTCACCGGTATATTTACTTTTAATATAATTAAGAGTTGTTATTTTTGTTTTTATTTTTACTACAGAACCCAAGATGTTTTTGCTTATGGTTCTACTGTTCTTGATTTTCACAAGAGCTCCCAATATTACATATGAATTTCTCTATCCCTAAAAGTCTTAAACCTCTAGTTGTGTTTACCATCATGCTGTGCACCTGGGGTCATAGCTGTTCTCTTTACTACCCCATCAGATTTACTTCTCCCAACCACATGGAGGAGTTTCTATTGAAATTTGGAGGAAATGGTATGATGGAGGTTAAATTGGCCACCCAGGTCTTCTTGGCATCCTTCACTGATTCTATGGTTAAATCGATTTTGAGTTCCACCTTTGTAGACTTTCTTTTATCTGTCACGCTACTTCACAGGGTACATGTAACTGTATTCTTAACAGAGATGTGGAATCATTTGGAATATGACTAATTAAAGACTAGTAGTGAGGTAAAATAAAGTATAAATGATTGACATGAGTATCTCCTATATAATGCCTTTACTATTTCTACTGGGAGAAAACTGAAAATGGATGATATAGAAACATTACAAGATGGTTTAGAATAGAAAAATTACTTTTCTCTTTGTGCAATAATTCATTTATTTCTGGTGATAAAGAAATTACTGTTTCACATATTAAGTTGTTCTTTTTAATGAAGAAAACAGTCATTATTTTATTCACAAACTGGAAGTAAAACACTTATTTTAATCATTATTTAAACAGAAATAAGTATGTAATTTCAAAATACAATGAAATATAATAAGAGCATTATATTATATAAATAAATATGCATAATATAAATGATATACATAACAGTAAAATTTGAAACTTTTAATAATTTCTTAAACACGTTGTATAATCGTTTTTATTTTATACTCCAGATTTTATCCCCCTCATGGTCCACTCTCTGATGGTTCCA
>NW_022196897.1:28515416-28541651 GCF_008632895.1 Mastomys coucha | reverse complement strand
CCCCCCCCCCCGTATTCACAAGGATGTCCCTACCGTCCCATCCCTCTCCCCACCAGACCTCTTCACTCCCTGGGGCCTCCATTCTCTTGAGAGTTAGGTGCATCTTCTCTGGCTGAACATAGACCTGGCTGTCCTCTGCTGTATATGTGTTGCCCGGGGAGCAGGAGGGGAGGCGGGGCTCATATCAGCTGGTATATGCTGCCTGGTTTGTGGTCCAATCTCTGAGAGATCTCAGGGGTCCAGGTTAATTGAGACTGCCGATTCTTTTACAGATTGCCCTCCTCCTCAGCTTCTTCCAGCTTTTCCTTAATTCTATCATAGGTGTCAGCAGCTTCTATTCATTGGTTGGATGCAAATGCCTGCATCTGATTCTTTCAACTGCTTGTTGGGTCTTTCAAGGGCAGTCATGATAGGTCCCTTTTTGTGAGTGCTCCATACCCTCAATAACAGTGTCTTTAAAGACAGTTTTTTAAAACCATTTTCAATTAATATAGGTTTCTGTTTATAACTAAATAGATATTTTAAAATATCACTGTAAATAAAAGCTGCATAATAAAAGAGTCCTGTAGATTATTCATTGATATAAACTACCTGTGATAAATATTAACAATATTGTCATGCAGAAATTACTTCATGCTTCTATGAAGCATACTTTATGCTTCTATGTACCATTACATAGACAACTGCTTATCAGTGGTAATGCCCAATTGTTCATTCTGGATAATAAAACAAATCCAGTACCCACTTCTACTTCTCACTCCTCCTTGTTCCACCTGTTTCTATATCAGAAAGAGTTCCTCTGTAGGTATGCAGTCATATATTTGCTCCATATTATATGACTTCATAATGTAGAAGATGGAAGGAGAGAGGATTTTTAGCATTTTCACTGCAGTTTTAATGCCATCTCAGTGCTGGATCTATATGATCATAATGAACTATACACATCTCCTTCAAATGTAACTTGAGGGTCCTGAGATACATGAACTGGTAATTAAAAATTGGTGTGACAAAATCCACAATTATGGCAGAATTACATAATAGAAGAAGACATATAGGAGATACAATAGGTGAGGCCTGAGGGCTAGGTTGTCACATCTGATGTATAAATTCGAACATTGAAATGAAATAAATTTGTATAAATTGATGAAAGTTCTCAAAATATAAAGCAGGGGTGATTTTCTAACTCGTCTACCCATTTCCATATTTCCTGTGTTTTGTTTTGTTTTTTCAGTGTCTACCTGCTCCACAGTTGAGTTTCGCTGTGCAGATGGGACTTGCATTCCAAGATCAGCACGGTGCAACCAAAACATGGACTGTTCAGATGCCTCAGATGAGAAGGGCTGCAGTAAGAATTACTACTTTCTTTTGTTTGTTCATGTATGAACACCTGTTGTCATTGAATTGAACATTGTCCAACTTTTTCCTGAACTTCTTCCAGAATTGTTATGCAATTAACCTTGTTGTGTAGTATAAGTACATATTTATTTTTTAATGAAGTTAAATTGCTTGCCTCTATGGACTACACAGAAGCCTCATGATTTTTACAAATGTGGTTTCAGTTTCATTTTTATTCATATCCTTCTAGATAATACAGATTGCACACATTTCTATAAACTTGGAGTGAAGTCCACAGGATTCCTAAGATGTAACTCTACCTCACTGTGTGTTCTACCAAGCTGGATATGTGATGGATCTAATGACTGTGGAGACTATTCAGATGAATTAAAGTGCCCAGGTAATTTCCAAAAGAAAAAAGCCATTCTTGTCTTGATGTTTTAAAAGTTAGCTACTTAAAGAATGAATAGAAGATTAGAAATATTCCTATTTCAGGTATAACCATGCTCTTCTAAAATGCCACTTGATCTATCTAAATGGATTACAAACCATTACTTAAGAACTACATGCTAATGTGAGAGCATATTTTTAATATTTAACATTTTATTAATGCCCTTAAAATTGATGATTAAGCCATGAAAAGGGATAATCTGTAAAGCATCAACAGAAATTTTATAAACTCTAATACCTACTTAAACACAGGTAAGAGAAAGCTATTTCTTTCACTCCTGTATTCACTCTCTGTTAGATATCTGATGTTTTATATTAGGCTGCTGCAGTTCATGCAACTTTGAACATGGTAAGTTGGGGGTCAGTAATATTATTATTGGATCAGGTTCAGACAGATTGATGCCTATTATTTTTATGATCTCTGTCAGCAAAACTTTGCATAGCATCATTTAGCTTTTTAGACAACTACTTCTAAATAATAATGACTGCCTCCAGTTGAATATAATGAAACTAAATAAAAACATTTAACATATTCACAAAAAAATGGGAGGTGGACCACTGCTTAATAGGCCCTAATTAATATGGCCTCTAACAACTGTTGGCCCACTTCATACTACCAACTCTCCCTTGAGTTAAATTTTTGTTAACATTTACTTTTATTTTTCCAAAATGTTTTGAAAATGGTATTTGCACAAAACTCTTTATAAACATATTGCCTTTTAAAATAAATTTCTCTTCATAGGAAGTCATAATAAATCACTTTTTAAAATCCTAGTTTTTATAATGAAAGGGGTGTAACACTCCATTTTGTTGATTTTATGTAAGGTCTTTTTGGGTTTTTTTTTGTTTTTTTTTTTCATTTTTACATCTCCCTCTACTCCGTCTCACTCCTTTTCCCCTCTATTATCCATCCAAATTCCGTGCCCTGTGGCTCTTTAAATATTTTATATAAATAAGAGTACACAAAAAACATATATATGTACAAACAAATACACGTGGCTGTATCTATTTAGTGAGGCTCCTTTTGTAGGTATTTAGGGAAGACCACTTGGGACTGGGAAGCCAACTAGGTAGAGCCTCGTGGAGAAGACTGACAGAGTGGCACTTGCTCTTTCATCAGCCATTTACTGTAGCTCTCCATCTAGGAGTAGGTTTATTTTTATTCTTGTTTTTTTTTTTTAAATTCAGAAACTTTTTTCACACAATATATTTACATAAAATGTAATTATGTGAATCCCAACTCCTCTCAGATTTATCTTACTGCCCTTCCTACCTAACTTTGTGCTCTTTTTTGCTCTACCTGTCTTTCAGAAAAAACCTAAAGTACAAAAAAATAAACCATCAAAACAAAACAAATCAAGAAATACACACCCACACACCCACATGCACACTTACCCCACGCATACACACTTGCAAAAATCATGAAAACAAAAATAAAATAAAAAAGCAAATGACTAATGACACAAACAAAATGCAAAAACAAAGCAAAATTAAACAAAAATTTCTCAGAAGTACTATTGAGTTTCTCTGTGTTGGTGAATTATTCTTGGCATGGGATCTGACCATGTGGTAGATACACCCAGTAAAACTCTATTATAAAAATGTGATTTTGCCTTTGCCAGTGTATCAAGTAAAGATAGCTTTGAGATTAGGGATGAGTCCTCATGTCTACTTGACCCTCTATGTACAGATTCATATCTGGCTTGAACCTGTGCAAGCCTTGTGTGATGTCACAGTCTCTAAAAGTGTGGATGAGTATGAGGAATGTAGTTTTTCGAAGACAGTGTTTCTTGAAGTCATCCATTACCTCTGGATCATACAATTTCTACACTTCCTTTTCCACATAGAACCCTGATCCTTAAGGACTGGGCTTTCATGAAGATATCCCTCTTAAACTGAGTGATATATAGTCTTAATCTGCACATTGTCCAGTTGTGGATGTAGGTAAAAGTTAATTTCCATCTACTGTAAGAAAAACCTACTCTGATATGGGTTGAATGAGACGCCGATCTATGGATACAGCATGATCTAGTTAGGAGATATTGTTATATACATTTTACAGATTACTAGTATTAGGCTCAGGATTTATCTAGTCTCAGGTTATTGCATCTTTAGCAGTACCAGGTATAGATTCCATCATGGACTAAGCTTTAAATTAAAAAAATTTTTAAAGTGGCTGCTTCCATTACATTTGTGCCACTACTACACCTATGAGTATGACATAAGTGTGAGTTTTAGGTTTTTTTTTTCCCTGTGCATATTGACAACATAACTGTCATGGTAATTTTTTTTGGTCACTATTAAGACAATCATTTTCATGAGATGTCATGGACTTTTTTTCCCTGTAATATATAGAAGATAGCCTAAGACTATCATTCTCTCCTTATATTTATCTGCCTCCTTACCATCAATCTTTTCTGATACATAGTGTAGGAGTTGAAATATATATATATATATATATATATATATATATATATATATATATATATATTTGATTTGGGCTACCCACAGTAAGTTGTTTATTTTGCAGTTAGATAACTTGCAGCTTTCTATTTCTTCTCTGTCTCCTGCATAAAGAAGCTACTTAAAGGGTAAGAGGGATGTTATATACTTATATCTGCAAATATAAGGATAAGTATTTAAAATGCAGTTATAGTTGGTTATAATTTAGAAAATTAACAGTATTATGTTCTTTGTGGATCATAGCCTTATCTACCATTTGTTGTTGACTAGATTTAAAGTACAAGGTATAAATTTATTCCTATTGAACACGGCTTAAGTCAGTTACATCAATGTTATTTGCCAGCAAGACAACTATCGCATGCCTGGAGACAACTTGCAGTCTATATCAATATTGTGCTTTTAAGATTTCACCCCTGGTAGGAGAATTGATAACTTTTCCTTTTGTCAATTTGAATACCTCATCCTCCTACTGTAAGATCAAGGTATGAGGAAGGATGCTTCAACTTCAAGTCCAGCTTATCTCCTCCAAGTCGTATGTCCAAAGTGGGTGGTGTCTTTAGCAATGGGCTCTTCAATAATTGTGAGGCAGATAAAGGCAACAGGAATTGCTTATATTGTTTGATTGTTTGGCATGGTAGTTTTATTAGAAATTATATGAGTATTGGTTGGAAAATTATCACCACCAAGTGAAACAACATAATTCTTATGTATGTGCATGTGCACTGGCATGCAATGCGTGTGTGTGTGTGTGTGTGTGTGTGTGTGTGTGTGTGTGTGTGTGTATAAATTTGAATAAACATAAAACAATTCCAAATGGGCACAGAGTATCACAAATAATGTTAATTATCTCTTTTTTTGTTATCCCTCAGTAGGTCTACCATATTTTTCTCTCTAGTTAAAGTTCCCACATTTTCCTATTTCTTCCTTCATAGTCCCTATATCATATTCCCTTTTATGGAGTCCGTCATACCTCCTAACAATGGTCTTCTCTTACTTTTGCTTTCTACAGAGACTCCTAATTATAAACTCACATCTAAAGATTTGGATCTAGGAACCATAAAAAAGAAAGAATATATGGTGTTTGTTTTTCTAGGGCTTGGTTACTACAATTTTGCTAGTATAATCATTTTCTTAATTTACTAATCCATGAGCATGGCAGGCATTTCCATCATCTAATACCTTCTTCAATCTTTTGTTAGCTTTATTAGTAGATATTATATTTTAATGAGATACTATGAATCATTCTCTAATGTGTTCATTAATATCCATAACTTTAAGTAAAGGCTTCGGGTTAATTCACTGTTGATTTTGAACCTTAAGGTGTCATGATCAAAAATTACCTATGGAGTTGCTCCAATTTTTCTGAAATTGAGAAGCTTCTTCTGTGTGTTAATAACTTGAATACATATTCTTTGGTGTTTAGGTAGAATACTATTTAAATATCTGTTATATCTATTTTATATATAATTATTACTAAATTATGACTCATGTTTATATTTTCTCCATATTAATTATATATTGGAAAAAATGGAGTATTCAAATCCCCTACTATTTACATTTGTCTTTAATTCTGGTAATATACTTGTCTTGAAATCAGGTATGCAAGAATTTGGTGAATATATGTGTACAATGCAATGCCTTTTATATTAACTGATTCCATTATTAGAAGAAACGTCTCTTGATTAGTTTTATTTTGAAGTTTATTTTGTCAGATATCAGGATGTCAATGTACATTTGCTTAGGTTACTTCTTTATAGTCTTTGAACTTAAGGTGGTATCTATCAAAGCTGATTTCCTTTTAGTTAACAGAAATAGAATTTTCCATCTATCTAACCTGTATCATCAGGATGGGAAGTTGAGGCCATTTGTACTTTCTCTGTCTATTTTGATTATTTTTTGTTTGACGTCTATTTTGTTAAATATTAAAATGTCGACACCAGCCAGAGTGGTGGAGGCACACGCCTTTAATCCCAGCACTTGGGAGGCAGAGGCAGGCGGATTTCTGAGTTCAAAGCCAACCTAGGCTACAGAGTGAGTTCCAGGACAGCCAGGGTTACACCAGATTGACTCTTAAATACATTTGTTTATATTATCTTTTTCTAATTTTTACCCTGAGTTAATCTACTAACCTTGATGTTAAGGTGTGCTTTTGGTAGCAGCAGAAGGAAGGGCTTTTTGTTTTTGTTTTTGTTTTTGGTTTTTTGGTTTTTTTTATGCATTCAGTTAATCTGTGTCTTTATATTGAGCACATTGACCTTGATAGAAATCCATTACCAAGAATTGTTGATTCTTGTTACTTTGTTTTTATTGTTGTTGTTCTTGTTGTTGTTGATGTTGGTGGTGGTCATGGTGGTGGTGGTGATAGTGTGTGTGTGTGTGTGTGTGTGTGTGTGTGTGTGTGCATATGTATGTTTTTATATATTTTCTTTTCTTTGAGATTATTTTTTGTTTTCATGTATGTTGTTAATCTCCTTATGTTGAAGCTTTCCTTCTAGCACCTTTTGAAGAGCTGTATTTGCAGATATATAGTGTTGAAATTTGACTTTATCGCAGAATATCTTATTTTCTCTGTGATGATTGCTGGATATGGTAGTGAGAATAGCATATATAATCTCTTAACATCTGTAGCTTATCTGTCAAGGCCCTTCTGGCTTTTATCGTCTACATTGAGAAATCAGGTATAATTCTAATAGGTTTACCTTTATATGTAATTTGTTCTTCTCCTTTGCAGCTTTTAATATTTTGTAGGAATAATATTTAATATGCTTAGTGGTTTCATTCTTATTTGGCAGGGGGAATTTCTTTTGTGGTGCAATCATTGTATCTTTATAGGCAAATTTTTTAGGTTAGGCAAATTTTCACCAACAATTTTGTTAAAATTATTTTCTAGGGCTTTGATCTGGGATACTCCTTTCTGTAGTCCTATTACTCATAGGTTTGGTCTTTTCATAGCGTTCCAGATTTCATGGATATTTGGTGTCAGAATATTTTTTTAGATTTAACATTTTCTTTGACCTATGCATCTATTTCTTTTCTCATATCTGCAATGCCTGAGGTTCTCTCTTCTCTTTCTATTATTATCTTCACAAAGCTACCTTGTAGTTTCTGTTCAAATGCCAAAATATTTCATTTCCAGAATTCCCTCAGTTTATGTTCTCTTTGTTTTATTTCCATTTTCATGACTTGAACACTTTTATTTGTTCCCTTCAGTATTTGTTATTTCATCTTTTAAAGGAGTTTATTCATTTCTTCTATAGGGACCCCTATCATTTTCATATAGTTGGTTTAAAAGTCTTTTTCTTGTGCTACAGCTTTAGCTATGCAATTATATTCAGGGCCTGCTATAGTAGGATAGCTGTGCTCTACAGGAGACATATTGTCAAGGCTGCTATTAATTGTCTTCTTATACTGGTATCTAGGAATCTGGATTTGGCGTGATTATAGATTTAGGTGCTGATTTCTTGGGTTGACTTTTTTGGATGTGTGTTGTGTTCCTCGGTTTCTGCTTCCTCTCTGGATTTTCAGAGAGTGTAATTAGCTGTTTCTTGCCTGTTGTTCTGGCTGGTGTGTTCACAGGGAATACCTGCTGCTGTTAGATGCAGAATCTAGTTAAGGGAGAGGATTGACTATGGAGTGAAAACGAGGCATGGACTCAGGGAAAGGAGATCGCAGCTGATGTTCTGTTGCAGCTGCAGTACTAGGGATAAGCCTGAAGGACTGGGTCTGCTCTGGGAACACAGAGAGCAGAACTGTGGCAAACTTTAACTGGTATTATGGCAAACATGGCCTGTGGTTGAGCAAGGCTTGACTGCCAACTTTGAGGACTGGGACAAAATGACACATGGACTGAGCTCGTCAGGAAGGGATGCATTCCAAAGGAAGCTTAGAGAGCTGAAAGAGAGACTGTAGGTGGTGTTCTATTGTAGAACTAGGTTTGAACCTGAGGGATTGGGCCTGCTGGCTGAACAGAGAGAACAAAAAATGTTTGTGGAAAGGCTGAGTTCACATTTTTAAAAGATGGAGAACTTCATTGTTTTAGTTTTATGGAGCTTGCATATCAAGATTATTAATCTAATATTCTATTTACAGTAAAAAATTCTCATTATAGCTGTTGTTGATTTTGAAAGTATCTTCAAGAGAATATTATCTGGCAATTATTAAACAAATTGTTCTTTTCTGTTATAAAACTATCCCTTTCTAGTATTAACACATTATTTTAAAAATTTTCAACACTAATAGAGTATTATACTATGTAAAAAAATCAAGACGCTCCTGTAAGCAATGGCATGTGAATAGCTAGTGTAGAGAGCAGCAGCAAAATAGGGAGCTAACGTCAGGTGATCTGTGCATCATCCCAAAGGATATAAAGTATATGAAGATTTTGTCTCAATGATGCATTCATTAAAAATGTGTTCACAGAAAATACAGGATAAATTTGTTTTAAAATAATGAACAATGTATCACTTCAATGTGATTGTTAAGTAAATTATAAGGATCACTTTCTGGTGAATGATGGGACAGGCATATCACAAGTACTCTGCCCAAAGTGTACAAGGGGACAAATGTCCCCTAGTCAAGAGAAGAACCAAGAGAGAATTCTGTATTCTACAGAATTCTATAGCATATTTCAATTTTAAAAACAAATCATAATTTAAAATGATTTTATTTACAGACTATTTTTGTCTTATACAAATTAAATATTAATTAAATGTTTATTTGTGAATTTTAAGATTATGCAAATCATAAAATATTTCATTTACCTGCTTTCATCAGGCAATTTTCAAAATTCTGTTGTACTAATTTTTCTTTCTTAAAACTGAGAATATTGTTTAAACCTATCAAAGTATATTCAAGATATAGAAGTAGAAATATTAAATTCAGATGTTTAATATACTTTTGTTCAACACAAATAAAGCACATTTCCTATACAAACATAACATTTTGTCTTTACTCAATTTTGAGTAAATTCAGTTATTTTTATTGTTTTACTTTTACTACTAAATCTTTGCAGCAAATTGATTCAATAAGCATTAAAATATTTCCCAAAATTATTTTTCCAGTTCTAAGAGTAGCCTGGATTGGATTTATAGTCAAGTCTGGGGATAGACTATGATGTTATTATTCTTGGGTCGTTGCAACCTTGCCATTTTTCAGGACATGGGCTGAGTCACTTTATGTTTTCTGGTTTGTCCTTCCAATTCAAGTGGTATTAATATTATATCTTAATGTACTGCCAAAGACTCAGATTTATTTTAATATATTTGACATTTTTTTATGTTTTATCATAGTTCAAAACAAACACAAATGTGAAGAGAATTATTTTGGTTGTCCTAGTGGAAGATGCATTTTGAATACCTGGGTATGTGATGGTCAGAAGGACTGCGAGGATGGGCTAGATGAGCTACACTGTGGTGAGTCTCAGTCCTGCTATGTTTATGAGCTATGCATATTACTACTTGTATGCTTGTGTTTCCCTTCTAGAGACTTTATCCACCATATTGTTGATACACTATGAAAGTAAATGCAGGCAAAGATAGTAAAGCATAAAACTTCTTGTCCTAGAATTTTCTTACAACTTTATAATGATAATACTTATCAATATTAATCTAAATGATGTGTCTTCATTTTTGCCTGATTTATTTCAAACACCATTGATGTATTTCCATTTCTGCTGTGAAAATAAGATTTAAAAATGTGTTACATTCATCCTACAAATTCTTGGAAATTAAACAATATTTAAAAATTTTGTATTGTATGTATTATTTTAAATAATAGAGTCAAGCATATGTTTCTTCAAACACTTGCCTTTTCCTCACTGTTTCATTATTTATTTGTGTGCAAAGTTCATCTGTATTGTAATGAAAAACATCTTAATTTTTATTTAATAAAATTTTTGAGTTTTTGATTTTCTTTAAGCAAAATAGGCCTATATCCACTCTTTTATTATAACATAAGCTCACTGTGATGAATGAAGTTGGAAAAACATTTAAAAATGAGGCCCAGTTAAAATGTCAAACTTTCCTGAAAGTAAATTCCATAGGGAAATGATGAAATGTGATCTGGGTAAATAAAATTCTGTAGATCTTCACTGTAGAGCCAAACTTTGCTCTAAGAAAATGAAAAGTTCAAACACTTGTCTATGTATATTCATAATTTCTATACAGAGAATTATTATATGATTAAATCTTCTTCAATTATGCTTTTCCCTAAATAGTTTAATTCGGTTTATATACTAATCATCTATAAAAATATTTGAAAGCAAAATTTAATACTTAAAATATTTATTTTGAATTAAAGCCTATGTTAGTTAATGTTGTTGCTGACAAAACAATTTAAGGTAAGAAGGATTTGTTGCAGTTTACAGATGTATGGCTTATGATGTAGCATGGCAGAGAAGGTATGGCTATAGGAACAGGGGGTCTTGTCACAAGGCATCCAAACACAAGGGGAGAGAATAAAGAATAATGTGCTTAACTAACTTTCACCTTTTTATTCAGCCCCACACTCTAATCCATATTTAAGGTGGGTCTTCACACTCCCATTAACCTAATCAAAATAACCCTTTCCAGATGTGCCCAGAGATTGATTGATTGATTAATTGATTGATTGACTTCATCATTATCTTTCCAAACTGACCAGAAGACCAACAATCCCGAAGCCAAATTTTTAGTTTAGTGAAAATTGTGTTTTGAATAATTTTATTCGAGAAGATTTTATTTTGGGATGTCACTTGATAAAACAGCATGGTAGGTTGTTAGAAAGAACAGAGGATGAATCAGGACAATGAAAACACTGAAAATAAAGAGGCATATTATTAAAATATTTAAACTAGTAGAAAAACAGATATGTTTCTACTGAAGTTTGGAGTTCTCATTAAAAATGATAAACTCAAGCACTTTCAGACAATGTAACAAAAGTGTCAACCTGGGAACTTTTAAAACACAGAACTATTGGCTTGTGATCAAGTTAGAACTCCTTTTCTCATGTTTTTGAGACCAGTTATTTGCTGGTCATATCTTCTTGGTTATGAGACAGATTTTTATACTAGATAGGGAGTGACTCAAAGAAAATACTACATTCCCCCCCCCTCCCCGGAGTATTTTAGCTTGTTGATCAATATTCTTAAAGGAGTACAGCTAGCATACTCCCTAGCTACAGATAAATCCTGTAAGGAGTGTGTTGAAGAAGAGGTTAGTGGAAGCTGGAAGCACAAGAGCTTGCAAGCTGTAGTCAGTCTTCATGTAGAGTCTCTATAGACAGTAGGGCCTTGATTTATTTCACTATAGGATTGGGTCGATTTTAGTAAACCATTAGAAAAGAGTCTAAGAAACACTCTTCACTGTGATAACAGAGACATCTATTTTTAAAGATGATCCTGTTCATGATTAATTAACCTTTGACAGTTATGTAGGTTAACTGGTTACCACGTGGTATTTTTATCCATGCTCAGAATGTGGAATGTTCAAACAAGGATTGTAAATATCTATTTCCTCAATTATTTTTTAATTTAATAAAAACCTTCATAGGTTTTTAAAAATAAAATATTATTGTTTGTGGTTGTACCATTGCACAACTGATCACGGGAACTTACTTTCAAAGTGTCTCCTCCTTAAATCATCATCTTTGTTCTTCAGACTCTTCTTGCTCTTGGAATCAATTTGCTTGTTCTGCACAAAAATGTATTTCTAAACACTGGATCTGTGATGGAGAGGATGACTGTGGAGACAGCTTAGACGAAAGTGACAGCATTTGTGGTGAGCAGCTTTCTTTGTACTCTCAGCAATTTCCTGTGAATTTTTAAGTAGCATCTACGTTAGGTCATTTTGAAACACAATATATCATATGCCTGTGCTTTCTAATGGACTAAGCATCATCAAATATATATTAACATGTAATTGATTCTATTGTTTTCAGGTATAAAATTTTATTATTTTTAATGTCACAGGTTGATCTTTTATTTTAAAATTTCATATTTGTTCATTTATATATTGGTGTGTCTCTGTGTGAAAATATGCCCAAACCATATCCCCTGGATCTAGAATTACAGGTGGTTATGAGGTGCCTAATGTGGATATCAGGATTTCAATGATGGTTTTCTGTAAGAATAGTACATTTGTGGGTAGGGACATCTTCTTGGAGACAAGAAGAGGAGTATGGGATGTGGAACAGTCATACGGCAGACAGGGAGGGGGATAAAGACTGGGACTATAAAAAAATAAAGGATTAAAAACAAAGAAAATAAACATTATAAGTAATTTTATAATACTAGAATTTTGTCTGGGTAGTAGCAAAAAATCACATTTGTCTCTCTTATATCTTGTCTTCAGTGGTTCTCTGTACTAAATTCCACTGATTGATAAGGTTAACTAAATCATCATATTTTATGACACATAGCACATAGCTGAGTTGTTCTCTCCAAGATAATATAAAGATTTTTCAGTGCCACTAACAACATATGTTGTTTGTGTGCCCATTTTGTAGAAAAGCCACTTTACTGCTTTGTTTTAAATTGGAAATAAGAAATTTGGCAAGTTTATACAATTTTCAAAGTACATTACAATTCAATACTTATGGTACTGAAATGTTAAATGTCTGTATTTACCTATTATATATTTAACTAACAAATATATGCCGTGTATTCATCTACAAAGGTGGTGTGATTTACTTTGATTATCATAACTATGTATCATATGGTTTATGTGGCGCTATTAGCTAGATTTCTCAAGGGCCAATGCAGCAATCTTAACTCCAAAACCTTAACACTTGTTCAGCAATCTGCTCATTTGTTTCCGTTCCTGGCTGTCTATCACCCCTGCTCTTTTAGAAGAGCTTTTATATTTATTTATACTTGCGAATTTCTATTCCTTACAGCAGTATTGGAAAACCTGACTAATAAGCTCAGATTCCTGGACAAAGCAGAATGTCTTTCGATATCTACATTTCAGCAGAATGGTCAGCTCTTTAGGTTATTTCCAGAGATAGACATTCTTTATAGTTCTCATCCTCAACTGAATAGTCCTGTGAATAACATATGATTTGTACTATTTCCTAAAGCTAGGCAATTTATTTTACTGCATTTAAGCCATTCTAAACATATTTTTCCTTTATACATTTGGAGCAATATACTTTTATAAAAAGATAAATATAAAAAGTAAAGGTCGTTATCAAAATTTATTAAACACAAGAAATAGTGATTAATTACATGGCGTTAGCTCCTTTCTTTGTTTCCATTTATACAAATCTTTTACTTCTAACACAGGACTTTCATGAGGTTAGCATGTTTTCAGAGTGTGAAACCATCTTTCTTTTGACCTTTGGTTTAATCAGGCAATAAAAGTTTCCACTGGTAGCTGTTTTCTTCAAGACACAGTATAACAGAAAAGTCAAAGGCCCTAGAGCTTTTTCATGAATGAAGAGTCACTGCATTCATGTCTCCTATCCAAAATATATAATCATGGGAAATATATGTTATTGCTCAGTTCTTGAATTATGCCCTGATTAGGAGATAGAGAGAGATTTATCTACATAATTTCTATGATTATCATGCAGTGTCAATGTTCTTTCTCTCAGTTATCCTGTTTTTTTCCTTTATGTCCAAGTGATATTATTCCTCTCATTCTCTCTCTTCTTCTTTTTCTCTCTTCCTTGCTCTTTCTACACACACACACACACACACACACATATGCACATATACATGCACACATACACTCATTCGATGATGTCATTGAAATGCTTTTAAATAAAAAAGTGTAGTGAACCATACTTATTTTCATTCAAAGTAATATGTCTATTGAATTTACTGTTAGACTACATTTTCTATTATATCAATATGATTGTATATAAAAACTATCTCTTTAGAATATATTTGAGTCAACAAAGAAATCTAATACTTTATAACACAAAGCCAAACTTACAAATACCTCATCTCAGTAGTTCACATACTTACTTTACCAAAAAAATCCATATTAGAAGTACATTAAAATATAAATTGCCCCATTCCAAATATTGTGATGAGGTATATGAATATTCTTTTTAACAGGTGGATTGTATCTTTGATATAGCATATTGGGAAGCTCAGCATTGAAATTCACACTGTACTTCACCTCTACTTTTTGTTTGTATTGTTGTTTGTTTGTTTTTTGAGACAGGGTTTCTCTGTGTAACCCAGGCTGTCCTGGAACTCACTCTGTAGACCAGGCTGGCCTCAAACTCACCTCTACCTTTTCGA
Source organism: Mastomys coucha (assembly GCF_008632895.1). Taxonomy (NCBI): domain Eukaryota; kingdom Metazoa; phylum Chordata; class Mammalia; order Rodentia; family Muridae; genus Mastomys; species Mastomys coucha. Next base: position 28,527,175 of record NW_022196897.1, on the reverse strand, counting down.
TACATGAGAAAAGGTAAATGCAAGAGAGAATAATTTGCCTGAAACCACACAGATAATGAACTATAGTAGAGGTAGAGCCAGAGTCCAGTTTCCAAAATAGTAATAAGATACTGATCTTTACCAAGTAGCTTTCCTTGTTTAGCAGAGCATAAGATGGGCCTAGTAGATGGTTTTCAACATGTGCTTATTCTCCCCAGGAATTTATTTTTCCCCAAGGAACACAATAACAAATGGCAATAGTAACTGGGAAAGGAAGCCCTAAGGTTTTCTATTGCTAGTTTCTTCCCAGTTAATTTAGGGTTTTGGCATGTTCTTCAATCAGAATCTGCTGAACACTATCAATGGAGCCATTGACTTAGCCACAAAGAACATTAGGTCATCTGACACCTGGAGATGTCTTCCTAATTATCTAGTCATAATCCTTTTGCTACCAACAAAGAAAATGTAGACAAGAGACTTCTTAAATGTCAGGCAGAATTAGATGACAGCATGGCCAATATTACAGAAGTTAAAATATGGAATTATGAGTTTGCGATTAATATTGAAAATGACTTAAAAAGATAAAGAACTTATAATTTCGGTTGGAAAATACCTTAAAAACAACTAAATATATAATAGCTGGTAAATTTTATTTTTAAATGAAAGCAATGCTTATTTTACACATTATTTTCTGGTTTCTTCCACTTAAACCATTTTCTTTTAATGTATTGATCCTCAATAAAACATACAATTCTTTAATACTCGAATGCTTAAGTATGCACATCGATCGTATCCTTCTAGCCTCATATATGTCAGGAAAGCGAGGGAGAGGAAGGCCTGGGTCTCTTGGTGACAGCATAGACCGTTCTCTGCTGCATTCCTTGGAAACAAAGCTCTGAGAAGCATCTTCTGCTTACAACAATTACATGACTGAAAAATGAAAAGACAATAACCATCTACTAATGTGCATTGACCTTGATTTATATGAGTGGAAGCAAAAGCTTCCTGTCAATCAAATCAGTCATATTAGTCAATCGGCCATATTTTCTTTGCATTCACATTTCTCTTTCTTCTCTCTCTCTGTTCTCCCATCTCTCTCTCTCTCTCTTTCTCTCTTTCTGTCATTGTTAAGAATTGAACCAGGTACTAGCAATTGCTAGTCAATCAATTATCTCCTTCTAGGCATTATAAAGTTTTATAAAATAAATTATATAAGTAGATATTTGGCATATATTTTGGACATTGTTTTATATTGAAACTTAAAAATTGAAATTGAGCTCCTTCACTCAACAAATATTTTATGTATACCAATAAAAGCAGCTTATGAGAGATTGATACAGAAGCCTTTTTTTTTTTTTTTTTTTGGCCACCAAGTCAGTATGGGGAGATCTGCACTTATAATCTCTCCAAGTTTTTGGCTTGAGGAAGCTGGTGTTGTTTTCTGTGAAGTGTGATAAGTAATCATTCTGCAGGACTAAAGGAGATGACACATTAAGTGGTTCATACATGCTAAGCTATGAAATGTTTTCATCACCACACCTGCTATTGTTCCATCTATGCAGGCTCAATTCCTTCACAATGTTATTTACTAAAGAATTCCAGGGCATGCTTTGACATATTTTCAAGATGAAGATGATACAGCTCTAAACAGGACATCATTTACAATTAGAAAATAATATATTCTTAAACAAGAATATGTAAACAGTTATTGGAACAGAAAGAGCCATGATTCCCAATAATTATTTTTTTTCTTCACTGCATGTAACATTCCTTTGTTTATTTCTACAGGACTGATGAACTGTGGCCATTTTCTAGTGGATGGGCGGGGTTTAACACCACTTTTTTTCTGGGTTTAAGGTGCTGTCACTTGTGCTGCCGACATGTTCAGCTGCCAGAGCTCTCATGCCTGTGTGCCCCAACACTGGCTGTGTGATGGTGAGAGAGACTGTCCCGACGGGAGTGATGAGCTATCCAGTGCAGGCTGTGGTATGAACATTGTCTGAAGTTGTGTGTCAAGGAATTCAGTGACACAATTCAGGAGGAATGTTTTATCAAATCAGGAGAAATGTATAATACATTTTCTTTCACTTTTCCCATCCTTGGGATGAGGATGTAGTAGTAGTAGTTTATCAAGATGTGATGCTATAATTGTAGTTTTGCAAGCCTTATACATTCATATTGTCATAAAAATGCTTAATATTAGCATCAACTTAAAAACTATTCCACTAGTGGCAAATTTACTATTTGAACTCCAAAAAAGCATAGCTTGAATATATACAGACTGTTGGTTGTTCTAGTCTTTTCTTATTTAATAATTCTCCCTTTTAAATTGTTTTTGAATGCCTATTACACCCACTCTATAAATTGCTCATATTATGTAAGTACTGATCTTGAAGTCAGTGGACACTTATAAAGTCTAGGAAGTAGATATTAAACCTTGGGTCATGAAATAAATGAAACTAAAGGATCAAGAAGAAACCTCTGAGGTCACTTTAAAATGTTTCTAACTCAAGACTATATTAATGAGTTACTGAAGAGAAAAAGTTTAGATAATCTTTTTTTCTATGATCAGGAGGGTAAAATAACTCCTCATGTGAATGTAGATACCAAAAGAACAATTAGTGATCTGTTGAACTGGGCTGCCTATCAGAATAGGTTTGTTTTTCAGATTCAGTCTATTGAATAAAATCTTACAATGTCATGATTTTCTTTTAAAGACATAAATCATCACATCTTTAAAATATAATATGTGAGCTTGTTGGCACACATGTATGTGAAAGGAATAAAACCACAAAAGAAAAAATTTGATGCAGCCATATTTGCTCACAACTCGTCCTGTTGTAGAATATGATCTTGAAGCTGATAATATGAAGGTCAATGTTGCTACTGATGAAGGAATAACAAAGGATTATGAATTATTTTAAAAATTCACATGATCAAGCAGGCTTTAGCTAGTATAGTTAGCATTTTGGGAGGTATGTTAACACTTGTGAATCACATGATTATTATTCAATAAATTATGCTAAAATATAAAAAATTACCCTCAAGTGATCTAAAAGTGTTAATGCAAAATAAGTTACTGCTGCTCTGTTTTAAAAAAGATTGTATATGTCAGGATTAGTATAACTCACTTGAGTAATAGCAACTGTCATAGCTCAAAGTCACCTGAGTTATTAGCAACTCTTGTGTTTTAATTTTATTAAAATATGTAAAGTTAATGTTGCTTCTGTGTGACCGTTCCATAGTGGCTCAAGATAAATTGAAAGTAAATTATACAGGACTACATGCCCCATCCCTTACACACCCAGTTGTCTTTTCTGTTTTGCCTATTCATGGTTCTATGTGGAAAATTACACGGAGGATAGTGGAAGTTACTTTAGGGGGTATGGGGCAGCTGGATGCAGTGGACTGAAACGGGGTATGTGGGACAATATTTGTGAATTCCCAAGTCTCACAGTAATGTAATTAAAGGATACTAGATTATCATAAAGAAATGGGCCAATAATTTTGTGTTGATTTTTTGAAAATTGACAATATTACTTCATCTTGAAGGACAGAAAATATAGATGCTTTCTATGTGGGCAGCAGTTCTTATAGTCTTCCATGCCCATCACGGAATCAATGCACAGTAGTAAGGGTTTGTAGTTAAGACACTTTTTATTTACATTATTGAATACTGTCAGAAATGTCATAAAGTGTTTTAGGAAGCCTGTAAAACACAATTAGTATAGAAATGGAAATTATGAGAATGCCCACAAATTGTTGACTATCTAAGTTGAAAGGTTATTTCTATATTCCTCATGTCCCCATAGAAATATTGTCAGGGAGATTTAAATACTTTCATTAAACATGGGGAAACAAATGAACAGAGAAGGTGCAAACTTTCTCAAGGATGAGAATATAAAGGGCAGAGCCAATTATGAGACCAGTGTCTCATCCATTAAGGATTCACTATGACCTGAACCATAAGAACTACAGCATTTACACTTTCATTTGACTATAAAGGGTGCTGTAAAGGCTTTAGAATTATATGCATATAATATCAAACTGAATTTTACTATAAATTTGATCAACCATCACTTAGGCTCTTGTTGGAACACTACTTTCATGAGGCTATATTCCTGAGGGATCAATATCCCATTGCAAGGGTCAGTATTCATGGTGTTGGTGGAATTATTCTGGGGCTTATTACTTCATATATAGAGTTTAATTTTGCTTGAATAAAGATGCTGTTTCTGCAAGTTTCTGAAAGATATTTTTAAGAACAATGGTATTTTCAGTCTTCTTAATGTACCTTCCATGTCTCCCATGAACATTAAATTTCTATTCACTGAATCAGCCTTTGAATCATACTTATATCTACTAGCATTTTAATATACATGAGATCATTCATTTGCCTAATACATTGAATAAAAATACATTACCATTTTCTGAGTACCTACAAACTGATAGAAAAATGCTTTATACTGTAAACTTCAAGTATAGAAGATAAAATATGTGCTTATATAATTTTGTTTTGTAATTTTTTTAGCCCCCAATAATACATGTGATGAAAATGCTTTCATGTGCCATAATAAGCTGTGCATTCCCAAGCAGTTTGTGTGTGACCATGATGACGACTGTGGAGATGGCTCAGATGAGTCCCTAGAGTGTGGTGAGTAAGACATCTTAAAGGATATATCAGCTGAAAGTCTATCAAAGGGACTCGAAGACACTGAAGTAACCAAAACAGACATTTATTAATTCAGTGCTAAACAATGGAGTATGGGAGTTTGTCAGATCTTGAACAAATTAATCTCTAAAACATTCCCTTCTACCATGAATTCAGAGTAATTACCAGTCAAACTGGGAAATGTCTAGAAAAGGCCTTTGCGTGGAATTAGTTACAATTACTTTGAACTCTGAAGATGAGACATGACAGGCTTATCTAACTTTAGATATACATCAGACAATGATATCCAAACAAACAAACCAAAAGTTCCAAAAGATTATACTTTAAAATCTTCTAGTATATTTAAAATATCAAAAAATGAAGTTAGTGTTTTCCCTAATCTTTTACTTTGACACTACTTAATGTTTAAATTGATGATCATTATGATCATCAATTGTGTCTCAGAATTATGTTGTTTATGTAATTATAACATTTATGTCCTTCAGAATAGAGTTTTTAGTAGAACTATTTATATATTAAAATTCAGTTTAGAGTCTTCTATAAGCACAGATTCTTTGTAAATATTAAAATGCTAAGAATAAATTAAGTTATGTAATACATATGCAAGGGCTTATCATGTGCTTAGGTAGTATCAGGACCACGCTCCTGTCCTTTATGGAAACTCAGTGCAACCTGATGACCACCTTGGATTGTAGACCCAAGACCCATATTTGACTTCCTTTGTCATAGATTTAGTGCTCTGCAGACTCTTCACTATGTAGTGCATTTGGTGCTTTTCTTTGTTGTCTATGTGAGGTTGACTAAGAGCCACATTGCATTCTTTTGTGGTATTTCTGTCTTTAGTCTTTGATGGGGTTGCTGAGAAATCTTTTATTTACAATTATTTCATATTTTAGCCTTCAGTCAATATATTTTAAGTAGTATATCATAATTTAACATATAATGGTTTTATATTAGTTACTTACTTACTTACTATCTATTTGATAAAAATGACTGGCATAGAATTTGCTATGTAGATTAGCCCATACTCAAATCCATAGATATCCCAAGTCCTCAGATTAAAAATATGTGCTCCAGTGAAATGGGATGTCACAATAAAATTTAACTTCTAGAAAGGTCTTTTCTATCATAGTTCAAGAAATACTGCATACATGCTTATAATCTGTTTAGGAAGTTACTAGAACATTTTAAAAGTGAACAATGTGGCTCTAAACCATGAGTCATGGTGCCATGAAAGAAAACAGAAAACTTATAGCTCACTCATGACTATTTAGTTGTGGAATGGGCAGGAAAAAGACATTTCCAATTGATATGAGTCGGAGAATGGCAATATTGCTGTTAAGCTTTTGAACACAGTAAAGTGAGGGATAGTTTTGTGATACAGCAAAGAAATGAAATACATGGCTGAAGATTTAAAATTGTGGTTCTAGAGATCAAAAATATGGTGTTGATGAGCACCATTACTATGTAAGTTCTTAGCACTAAGGTTAACACTCGAGTTAGCACAGAAAAGGAACGAGGCAGACAGAGTCAAAACAAACAAACAAACAAATTAATATGCTAAACAACAACAGCAGCACAAATAATACTGTAGAGTTGAAATGCAGGGTTCCTACTCTAGTGTTATAAATTGTATTAAAAAGGGCTTTTACGTAGGAAGACTGAAAACAAGAAAAAGAAACAAGCCCTGGAGAGTATATTATGAATACTTAACCAGGAAGAGTGTGCAAGCAAGAGCAACAAATATACTGCCAAAAAACTAATCCGTTAGAATCCTGGGAGACTTAAAATTTGACAAGCTTTGCTTAGTATATTTTTTTTCTTTAATCTCTAAGAGGAATTTCTAAAGAAGATGTTACAGGAAATGATGTTCAATTAATTAATGGAAAGTGGAAGTTGGTAAGTAGAAACAAGATTTTGCATAAAAGTAAAGCAAAGAATTGTGCTTAGGGAGATGAGGGTGGATTTGCTGCTGATTGGACCAGACAGGAGATGAGGGTGGATTTGCTGCTGATTGGACCAGACAGGATTTGTGTGCTTATTAACAGGGACAACTTGCTCCTGCAGGGACAGGCTGAAACAGGATGCTGCAGCAGACTCCACTTTCACCCTTAGTATGACAAATTTTTCAGTAAGATATGCAGTGAATTATCTTTGCCACTTTATAATAACTTAATAAAATTCTATCTGTAAAAGTAGAATTTTCCACTTTTATCACTACTTACTAGAAATTACTATCTATAATTTACAAGGAGGTAAATGTCATTATAATATCTAATTTTAAAAGTCAAATGTAAATATAATTCAAATAAAACAAATAGATGTTAATTTCAACAAATCATGGTTTATTATATAACCTGACTTTTAATGACCCTTAGAATTGGTATATTGGAAGAATGACCCTAAGAGTTGACATACTTGATGGTTGCAAACATTTTTATACTCATTCTTTTATAAATAGAATTTTATTTGTATTAAACAATTTCTTTTTGCACTGAATAATGTTTGTCAAGCATAAATGTAATATAACCTCTAAAAACATTTGCTAGAACTTAGAATCCATTTACATGTAAGTTCTGATCCTACACATAACCAAGTCTGGAAAACGATTATAGTAGGTATCATTCTGCTTCATATCCTAAGAGAAATCGGTCGGATATAGACAATCACAGAATAGAAACAGTTGGTTGTCTTGTACAGTCATCTATCCTTACCTAGAAACCGGGTATGTTATTTCCAAGATTTTATTTAACCTTTTTTTTTTCTGCTTTCACACAAAAAATATTTCTTACAGAAGTAATGGAGAAATGAGAAGCATTTTCCACAGAGGTCCATTCTGCCGACTTGTTAATTAGGGGTGCTGTGCATTGAGAGGGTGAAATGCTGATTTTTTATAATAGGAGTTTAGTGAATGTTACATCTTCTTCTCTAGGATACCGGCAGTGTGGTCCAGAAGAGTTCCGCTGTGATGATGGGCGCTGCCTCGTGAATACGCTGTGGCAGTGTGATGGTGACTTTGACTGTCCTGATAGCTCCGATGAGGCTCCAATCAACCCAAAGTGCAGGAGTGCAGGTACCACACTACACATTACTCTGTTTACCTTCAGTTTTCTTTTTCTGGTTTCACTTTTGTTTCTTCGATGGAGCCAAGGCTGGCCTCAAAACTAGAGTTCCCCTTCTGCAGTCTTATGGGTGCTGACATTAGAGATCTTAACCATCATGCCATGATTATGAAGTTTTGCTTTAATTTTTGTCTGGTTTGATGTTCAGGGAAGTAGATACAGAGAGCTAGACACATGATGCTACTGGTTTCATGAAGCATCCAATGATTATGTTTAAGGTTGTGCCAAACAATCTGGAAGATGATTCTTTACTCTCTCACCTCACAAATACATCTTTTTTTTTTTTTTTTTTTTTTTTTTTTTTTTTTTGCTTAGGGAGCAAGTTCTTACATGGTTTAGGCTGACTTCAAGTTCTCTGTGTAGCCAAATATGACTTTTAACTTCTTCTTTGCTGGAATTATAAGCATGGGGCACATGTTTCCATGATCAACTTTAATGTTTTATTAATATTTTATATGAGGAAAATATCTGTCCATAGGGTATATGAAATAAAATTATATAATACATCAAAATTTAATGAGATATCATCAGACTACAGTATTATTTATTTCCATAAATATATACAATTATTATACTTCAATTAATTTAAAATAATAATATATTAGAAACTATTTATATAGAAATTCTGGCTATTACTCACACATACTAGATAACACTACATATAATTTGAACAGAAATACAAGAGCAAATTATATGCATACATGTAAATGCTCACAGACCTGCCCAATCAAATTAATTTATGTGCAACTTCACAATAAGAAAGAGTTTTAGTCATGTATTTCAGTGAAAGCTCACTTTTTTCTGATACCCTGTAAATAGTAATACGGGCTTTTCTTTTAAAACTAACTACTGTGAGCAGTAGTTTTCAACATTCCAGGTTTAGGTAGCTGCAAGCTTAACTTTCTAAAGCTGTATTTGGAAGAACTATTGTTCACCATCAAAGTCCTTTTTTATGCCCTGACTTATTAATGTCAGTGCAATATTTTTTGGAAGAAATGAATATAGTAATATCCACCTATTCTACATTCTTAGCTTTCAGTGACAAATAATTTCTCAAAGATCTATAGCTTGGGGGAAATGTCAAGTCATCATTACACTTTAGAGCTCATTATTCACAGTATAAATGAGGCAGAATACATTAATGTTGCTAGAGATGCTTCCTTTGAAAGCTGATTTCACAGGAAAGCTAGGTCTTAGGTAACTATCAACCATGAGCAGACTGTTTTCCCTGACGCCAATCTATGCAGCACCTTGTATGTTAACTCCTTGTTACTTTTGACATACAGGCTATCATATTGTGAGTGTTTTCGAGAACAGTGTCATACAAAGGCATGCTTTTTATATTCCATATGTTTTATTTTCTTTTTCCAGAACATTCATGCAACAGTTCATTTTTTATGTGCAAAAATGGCAGGTGCATTCCCAGCGATGGTCTTTGTGACAATAGGGATGACTGCGGTGATGGCTCAGATGAGACAAACTGCCACATAAACGAATGTCTGAGTAAGAAAATCAGTGGATGTTCTCAAGATTGTCAAGATTTGCCAGTCAGTTACAAGGTAGGTACTCATCAAAATTAGCAAATCATATGAAATGTCAGAAAATAATACAATGAACTTTATTTCCAGCATGACCTTAAAACTTGGGTAAAGGGATATACAGAAGGATTTATATCTGATAAAGGATACATATATATATATATATATGTATATATATATATATATATATGAGTTAAAAGAATAGAGTTGGAAGTAAAAATATCAAAACTTTCAGAATAAGAGAAGGGAGACTTTAGAGATATACAAAAATAACTATAAAATATTCATTCAACATAAGTTCTCATTTCTCTCTTCTTCCTGTTAAATAACCTTGTAGTGAGTAGGTAACCATTATTCATTTTAAAATAAAAACTACAGCATTGCCAGAAATACATAAAGGAAAAAGTCTAAAAATCATACATCATTAGAAGTTTAAATAAGCATTGTTCTCTTAACTCTTAATTATATCCCCTCCTCCCTCCCAGGTCCCTTCTTCCCTCTACCTCCCCTCATTATCTTGCTCCCCCTTCTAAGTAGAACTGAAGTATTCACACTTTGGTCTTTGTTCTTGTTAAGCTTCATATTGTCTGTGAGTTGTATCATGGGTATTTTGTGCTTTGGGGCTAATATTCACCTAGTACATATTGTGTGTGTCTTTACGTGACACTATGCTGACGCCAAGAAGTGCTTGCAGACAGGAGCCTGGTATAGCTGTCCTCTGAGAGACTTTGCCAGCACCTGACTAATACAGAAGGAGATATTCACAGCCAACTATCAGACTGAGCCCAGGGACCTCAAAGGAAGAGTTAGGAGAAGGAATGAAGGAGCTAAAGGGGATTGCAACCCTATAGGAAAAACAGCACTCCCAGGGACTAAATCACCAACCAAAGTTTATACATGCATGGATTCATGGCTCCAGCTACATGAGGCAGAGGACTGCTTTATCTGTTATCAGTGGGAGGGGAGGCCCTTGGTCCTGTGGAAGCTTGATTCCCCACCATGGGAGGATGCTAGAGAGGTGAGGTGGAAGTGGGTGGTTGAGTGGAGGATCACCCTCTTAGAGACAAAGCGATATAGGATGGGGGATTTGAGGAGGGCAGACCAGGAAGGGGGACAGCATTTGAAATGTAAATAAATAAAATAACTAATAAGAAGAATGTTTGTTACAAAAGCAGGAAAACATGAAAATATAAGTTCAATGCCTCAGCATTCACATAAATTATGAGTGGGGCAGGTCACACCTGTAACTTGGCATTAGGAGCAGAGACAGAAATTTGTGTCATTTCAGTGGCTACTCAGCATATCCCAAATGGTAGCTTCAGGTTTAGTGACACCTTCAATAACATTTGTCAGAGGATAAGAGACCAGACTCCCAATGAGCTCTTCTGGCCTTCTGACCTTAGATTATGCATATGCACACACAGGAAAAATTCATGTATACACATACCCAGTAATAAAATTTTGACAGAAGTTAAAATTAACTAAATGTGAACCTATGCTATATAATCAAAATAAATTGTCATCTGCTTTTGAGAATAAAAATGTTTCAATTATAAAGGAAAAGATAAGAAATAAATATTTGTCAAATATCTATATTATAAAATGAACTTTTAATTGCCTTTAATTGTTGTCTAAGAGACTTACTGCTAATAAAGTCACTTTTTCTAGCTCTTCCTGAATTCTGGCTAGCTGGTTCAACTCAGCTTCTCTAGTGGAAACTCCTCTTTATGTTGACTGATTCAAACTGGCTTCTCTCAGCTTGTCACAGAATTGCTCTTTTGGGCCTCAAACTGACTCTGACAGTCTGTTATTATCTTCTGGCTCCATATGTCTTCACCTGTGTCTAACTTATTCACTCTGCAACCTGTCTCCTGAGCATTGAGATTAAAGGCATGTATCACCATGCCTGGACCTAAGCAATTGTTTACCTGAAACTTGCTGTATACCAGGCTGGCCTTGAACTCAGAGATCTGATTTTCTCTGTCTTCAGTGACTAAGGGATGTCTGTATTACAGGCAGACCACACAGACCCAGAAGGTCTTTGGATGTGATCTCTTGCTAAAGCAGCCATGTTGCTGGATAGGAATTCCTCTATACTGTGTAGTTATAAAGATACTTGTTAAAAAAATGAGAAAAGTATAGATAGCTATGTCATTTCAAAGATTCTGAGCAAGTGTTCAGAAGTTAGATGACAAGAATATTTATAACATTTTCATAAAATATTTCAAGTAAAGGTGTGATCATTTTTTGTAATATATAGAAACAAAATGAACCTTTAGTCTTTTTAAATGGCATATTATTCTACTATAATTTTATATAGATACATTTTAATGATTCAGGAATAAGGCTTTGAAAATTAAAAAGATACTGAATTTGATGAGAAAAATAATTTCCTTTTCAAGAATTATAAGCCTGGCAGTGGTGGCTCAAGTCTTTTATCCCAGCACT
>NW_022196897.1:28466860-28515174 GCF_008632895.1 Mastomys coucha | reverse complement strand
TTATATATATATATATATATATATATATATATAATGTTCACTTATTTTCCCTCAAAAAATTACTTTTCTGTTTGATTTATTGAAGTCATGTATGTGATAAGCTGCTATCAGCCTGACACTGGCATATACAATGATTTTATTGCCCTTATTTAGAAAAAGATGTCCTGAAAGACATGCAGCCATTCTACTGAACTACTCACTTGCCTTAAAAGGCACTTTGATTCAATATTACTTCGTGTCGAACAGTCAGATTCTGGTTTTTTGACAACATTATCATGTGATATAATTTCTAGTATTTTTCAGTGATAGAATTTTTATCTTATCAAATTCTTCCTTATTGCTTATGTCTCTTTATTTAAAAAATGAAGTTATGAATTGAATGCCATAAGGAATTTAGCACTTTTGTGTGTGCCCATGCATGTGGGAACATGTATGTGTACTGTGTCTGTGTAATCATGCATGCCAGAGGTAAGAGTCAATGTTAGATGCCTTTCTTGATCTCTTGCTCAACCAAGTTCTCTTTTGGTTTATACATGGATATTGAGGAGCCAAACTAGGTTCCTCTTGCTTGCACAGCTGACACTAATTGAGTCTTGTCCCACCTCCAATATTTTCATTGTCCATGTTTTTAGGTCCACAGTGCAATGCCATTTGTTAACTTCAGGTACTTAATGTATGTGGCTCTGCTTGGCTCAGTAGTTTAGGCTGCAAGATGGGTTTTACTGAGGGACATCAGTGTCTTAACCTAGATCTGAAGAGAAGACTGTGAAATCAAAGTATTGGTTTGGGTGTACTTTCTAGATTGCCAGTGGGTTCTAGAAGTGAAAACAATGCACCCTATTGCTGAATATTATGAGATAAATGTCAGTAGAAAGTTGGAAGATAAAAGGGCATAGGACAGTGGTTCTCAACTTGTGGTCATGACCCTTTTTGGGGTTAAATGACTCTTTCACATAAGATGCCTAAGACCATCAGAAAACACAGATATTTACATTTTGATTCATCACATTGGTGAACTTACAGTTATTAAGAATCAACAAAAATTATTTTATAGTTGGAGGAACAGCAACATAGAGAAATGTATAATAGAGTCACAGAATTAGGAAAGTTGAGAACCACTGAGTTAGGGGATTCATATAAAAATACTCAGGAAAATATATTTATCTAAATTTGCAGCACAGTAATTTGTCTAGTATTATGTCTTTGCTTATCAATGGGTATTTATATTAAAATATGAATTAGTATTATGAGTGCATGAAACCTGACAGGCTTTCTAGTAGATAAAAAGATCTGCTCTCTCTTTCATTCAGAAATAAATGATCAAAGTCATAAAATGTTTATAGGAAATAGCTATATATGTTAACTTTTAGCAGTTTAAAAGTTTGCTCCCAACTCAGTTCTCAATACCCACAAACTCTCTTATTTAAAGAATACAGAATAGACAAGGCTTTTTAAATAACAACAATCTACAAAAGATAGTTTCAGTCCATAGTAAAACTCATGTTATTCAATGGTGCTGTGATTTGCATTTCATATTTATGTATTTAGGAATACATAAATGTTTACATGTATGTATACTTGCATATACCAAAAGTTTATGAAAAAGAAAACAGGAGTGGTTACATGGAAAGGTTTGTAGAGAGGAAAAGGAGGGGTAAGTGATATAATTAAATTATAATCACAAAAATAAAAGAAACTTTTTTTTTAAGAGAGAAGAAATATCTACATACAGGCTTTGGTCTGGGTTTTGCTATGGTTTTTTTCTAGCAATCTGGTTTTAGAGGTGTTAATCCACTTCTTTCAAGATTTAGAAGGTTATCTGCTATTTTACCTTTACATAATATATGCAATTTTACTAAGGTTTATTGGCAAGAGACAGGATGACTTTCCAGTATCTATTTAAGTGTCTTTCCAGTGTGAGCCTCACTAAAGAGATAACCAAGAACAACAGGCAATGGCAGTAATATCACTTGACCATTCTCATTTTTCTTTTTCCAGTGCAAATGCTGGCCTGGATTCCAACTGAAGGACGATGGTAAAACATGTGTAGACATTGATGAATGTTCTTCAGGTTTCCCCTGTAGTCAGCAATGCATCAATACATATGGAACCTACAAGTGCCGCTGTGCAGAAGGCTATGAAACACAGCCTGATAACCAAAATGGCTGCAGGTCACTCTCAGGTAGTGAAATGAATTTACCCGTGTTCCAAGCTTAGTGATAAGAATGGTTGTTGAATGTTATAGTAATTTTTTTTGAAATAAAATCCTTGTTCCTGTATCTGAAAAGTCAAAATTCTACCTTCAGGATTGGAATCTGTTACTGTGACTTTGTAGACTGGACATATTCTCTGCTCTTGAAAGGAAGACTGGATTATTGTCTTGTAAAGTATGAAGAGCTTTTGTGATACTGAGAGTTGGAGTGCATGTATATGATATTACTGCCCCCACAATGGGTTCTCTGTGCCACACATTACTATCACATGTTTGCCACCACTTTGAGACAGTATTGTAATATTATTGTGATAATTTTTCTTATATCGCTTGCAGTTATACATACCACAGAAAACCCATAGGCCAGTAATGATGATGATAATAATAAATCCTTCTATATACCATTATATCAATAATTTAGCTATTTGAGATATTTTAAATTTCTGTTTAGTCTAAACATTCTTTTTTTAACGACCTATACTTTTAAGTTAGGGGAGAAATCAAACATCAAAATAAAACAAAATAATATATAATTGTTAAAGTGGGCAAGTGGCATGGAAGACAAACTATATCTCCTTTAATTTTTAAGTATCATGAAAACTCAACAATATTGACTTCATTTAAATATTTATTCAAGTATGTGTATATATAAAACTTTTGAACTGTTTCTTAAGAATTTATTTTACTTGTAAGTAAAAACTATAGAGTACCAATTAAAGGTTAAAAATAAGTCTCAGAACATACTGAACACTTTGTTCTATATCTTTGTCATACATTTTGTAGCTCTTAGAATTTGTAAAATAGTAAGGCATGTCAGCTAAGCATTTGTGAGAGAATTATCAGTGTAAAAGATTAAAAATAAGCCTAATTAAAAGTGGCAGAATTTATTTAAAAAAATCTCAATATAGGGAACTTAGAAATGGTTAATTATCATGAAAGAATTTCTAATTATCTGAATGTTTGACTCTACTATGGCTTCTAACAGCTATACATTATATTTTTTTTGAAATGCTTCCCAAATAGATATAGTATTAGATATTGTCTCATACCAAATCCATTATTAAATGTCTAGAGAACTGAGGGTAAAATACATTTTGTATTACTTATATTCCCCGTATTTCATGCATGTTTGTGCTTGACTTCCCTAAAGTCCTGAGGACTTTTGCTGTTATTATGCAGAAAAGTACTATATAGTTATTCACACTGCTACAAACTAAATGAATGGAAGCCTGGAAAGGAAGCCATAAGTGTCCAATATCTAATACAATCTTCCACTTGCTTTTAGATGAAGAACCCTTCTTAATTCTTGCCGACCAACATGAAATTAGAAAAATTAGCACAGATGGCTCCAACTACACACTTCTAAAGCAGGTATGCTAACTCCAGGATAGTGAGACAGTGAGTGTTGGTCCAGGTGTATCAGTAAAGTTAGGCACATAGAGCACCTAATACAATGTATAGAGCTTAACTATCCATGTATGTACAAAAAACGATCACAGTGCTTTGACTATGAGTAGCAAAGTGTCACAGGTTGTTTTATGATGCTGCATGGAAGAAAAGGGAGACTTTAAAGATAGTATATGTTGAGAATTGTCTTAGGAATGCTATGTTAGAAGTATATGGCATACTAAAAGTGGTACATTGTTCTTTTAATTTATTTAATATCCTGTCTTATTTAGTAGGTATACTGTCAATTTCCTGATGTTGTCTCTTGAAAATTAATGGGATTTTTTTCTATTAATTTAAATGATCTGATCTTTATACTGTGCTATGTCAGTTTATGGACCAGTTATTAAATATCCAGTTTATAAACTCAAATGAGCCACAGAATTGAATGTATAGCCACCATTTTAGTGACAATACCTTGCTTTATTTTCCAAAGTCCTGTATCTCAAGACACACAAACATGATGCTCTTTATTGTCTTTCATATCTAATATGTCAGTAGATTGTTTTTGATAGAATGAGTTTTTCTCCACGAAACATTAAAACTATAAAACATAACAGAACCACTTCAATATAGTCCTGACTCCTGTTGGTATTTGCATTGTTGTCAAACAGGAACACATGAATGAAAATGTACTTCAAATGCTTTCTAGAGAAAGTCAAATATTTAGAAATGAAGAAGACAGAGTTACTCAAAGTTCACAACCAACCTATGTCTCTGTGGAAAATACTTATTAATGGTGACTACTCAGTGATGAAGCAGGCCAGAAAGATTAAAGAAAAGCTTTGCGTTTGGTCTGGCCTAGCATTTCATCTTAAAATTATGAAATTTTAGGTATTCCTGGAGGCAGAATCATTTTTCTCTCTTTGGGTATAATATCTAAAAATAAAAAAAGTGATAAATTTTTTTCTTAATAATTTGTCTCTACCAAAATAAATGAAAATACATTATTTTAAAATTAATTTTTGCATTGTTGTATTCCTATCTAGCAATGTTGCTTTTTCTAGTGTTTTGAATTTTACTATTTTAATTGTAGCCAGTATAAATCTTAGATTATTGTGCTGCATAAAATTATAATTAAAGGTAGAATTTTCTTAGTATATATACTGTAAAATATGATTGTCTTAGTCAAGCTATAGTTTAAATTCATATATCATATTTAGAAAATGTACTTTAATAGCATGTTATAATAGAAATTAGTCTAGTATCTTTTTAATATAAAACTCAATTCTAACAGTGTATTTAATCCAGAAAAAATTGTATAAAGAAACAACATAAAATTTTCCAAATTAATCATCTTGAACAAATGGGCACAAATCTTTAGCCACAGAAATAAGAAAGGCAAATAGGACTTTGATGAAACTAATTTTCAGCTCAGAAGCCAAAAGGATGAATTAGTTTGGGTACATCCTTGGCTGCTGTGTTTTTACATCTGATTCTTCAGAGAGAACAGTACTATATTGTGTGGGCATTAAGGTGCAACTGCAGATAAATGTCCACTCTTGGCTGGATCGGAAATATTTTAATTCCTCTGTTCTAGCAGCTTTGATTTATTATACTAGCCTTGCCAAATTTGTATTTGAATTACCATTATATAAATGAATTACTGTTAAGAAAGTAGAAGACAATGACTAAAAATTACAAATAATTCTTTGCTAAAGTTATAAACAAATTTATATTCTCCTTACAAAAGTTCTCTATTCAACCTTCGGAATTGTCAAACCACCACAGAATCCCTATCCATATACATTATTCCTCTAAAGAGAAAATTATTTGAATAAAATGAAGTTTCATATTACTGACATGAATTTATTTATTTATTTATTTATTTATCCTTCAATAATTTAGTATTTTTCATTCACTTTACATCCTGACTGCAGACACCCTCTCTGTTCTCATTGTGGCCTTCCCTTTACAAATCCTTCACCTTCTCTGGGGAGAAAGGGAAGCCCCACTTGCATACCAACCCTGGGACATCTAGTCCCAGCAAATCTAGGCACATCCTGCTGAGGCCCAACCACTCAACTCAGGTAGTGGAGAGTATCAAATGCTAGGCAACAAAGTCAGAGACAGTTCCTGGTCTACTAGTTAGAGGACCTGCATGAAGAACATGGTACCCATCTGCTACTAAAGTATAGGAGGCCTAGGTCCAGCACTTTCATGTTCTTTTGTTGGTGATCCAGTCTCCGTGTGCTCCAAGGAACCCAGATTAGTTAACTTTGTAGATCTTCTTGTAGTATATTTGACCTCTCTCCAGCTTCCTAATTCTATGCCCTATATCCTCCACTGTCTCACATTATTCCCCTGATGTTTAGCTGTGGGTCTCAGTATCTGTTTCCAGCCTCAGCTGCATGAAGCCACTCTAGAGACAGTTATGTAATGCTCTTGTTTGCAACCACAGGAGACTATAATTTTCAGTGTTAGGCATTGTCTCTCTCACATGGGAAGGGTCCCAATTTGGAGAAGTCACTTGTTGGCTGTTCCCACAGTCTCTACACCATTTTTATCCCTGTGCATCTTGTAGATAGAATCATCTTTGGTTGAAGGTTTTGTAGGTTGGTTGATGCCCCTCTCACTCCACTGGATGTTCTTCTGGCTACTGGAGATGTCCACTTCAGTCTTTATGTAGCTTGCTGGTAGGAATCTCAGCTCGGGTTGCACCCAAAGAGTTCCCATATCCTCCCCATCCCAGGACTTCAGCTAGTCCTATAGACTCTCCACAACTGATTTCTTTTCTCATTCCTAGCTCTCTCCAGCACCCCCTCTCCCCATACCTTATCCCATCTTATTTCTCTGCCTCACCTCCTCTCCCACCCAGTTCATTCTCTTTTCCTCCTCTGAAAACTATTTTGTTTCCTCTTCTGAGAAAGATTCATGTATCCTCCCTTTATTCCCAATAATTTCTTTCGGTCTGTGCATTGTAACATTTTTGTCCTGTACTTCATCACTCATATTCCCTATAAATTATAGCTAAAGTCTACTTCTAAGTGTGTATATACCATACATGTCTGTCTGGGTCTAGGTTATCTCACTCAGGAGGATATTCTCACATTCCATCATTTGCTGCGAATTCCATGATATCTTTGTTTTTAATAGTTGAATAGTATTCCATTGTGTAAATATACCACATTTTCTTTATCTATTCTTCAGTCGAGGGATATATATGTTGTTTCTAGTTTCTGAGTAATACAAATAATGCTGTTATGGCCATAGTTGAAGAATGGCTACTGGGGTATCTTTTTGGCTGTATGCCCAGAAGTAATATTCCTGGGTCCTGGGTTAAAGCTATTTCCAATTTTCTGAGAAACCACCAAACTGATTTCTAAAGTGATTGTACTAGTTGGCACTCCCACCAGCAATGGAGAAGCGTTCTGCTTGTTCTACGTCTTTGCCACTATGTGCTGTCACTTGAGATTTTTGTTATCTTAGCCATTCTGAAGGATATAAAACAGAATCATAGAGTTGTTTTGATTTGCATTTCCCTTTAACAGAGGACATCGAACATTTCTTTAAGTAGTTCTTAGCCATTAAGATTTCTCTGTTCAGCTCCTTAAGTCATTCCCCTAACTCCTCCATTGGGGTTCCTGTGCTCAGTCCTATGGTTTGCTGCAAGCATCACATCTTTGTTGGTCAGGCTCTGGCAGAGCTTCTCAGGGGTCAGCTATACCAAGGTCCTGTCATCAAGCACTTCTTGGGATCAGCAATAGTGTCTGGGTGTGGTGGCTGTATGCAGGATAGATACCCAGGTGGTGCAGTCTCTGGATGATCTTTCCTTCAGTCTCTGCTCAACTCTTTGTCCCTGTATTTCCTTTAGACAGGAGCAATTTAGGGTTAAAATTTTTGACATGGGTGGTCGCCCTATTGCTCAATTGTAGGCCATGCCTAACCTCCTATATGGTCACTACAGGTTCTCTCTCCACTTTTTTGGGTATTTTAGTTAATGTCACCCCTGTTGGGTCCTGGGAGCTTCTTGCTTTCCTGTCATCTGGGACATTTGGGAACTATACCCAGTTCCCCATCTTCCATACCTTTGTTCAATTTCCTGACCCTCTGTGCATCTCCCTGTCTCCTCCCACACCTGATTCTACCCCCATTTCCCCTTCCCCTCTTCAGTTCCTCCCAAGTCCCTACCACCCTTTACCTTCCATGATTATCCCCCCACCAATAGGACTAAAGCATTCACACCCCATAAGAAGAACAACAAACCAGACCTCCCAGAGCTCCCAGGTACTACACCACCAAAAGAATACACATGGAAGAACCCATGGTTCCAGCTGCATATGTAGCAGAGGATGGCCTTATCTGACATCAATGGGAGGGGAGGCCTTTGGTCCTCTGAAGGCTTGATAATCCAGCATAGAAGAATGCTAGGGCAGTGAGGTGGGAATAGGTGGATGGGTAAAGAGCGCCCTCATAGAAGCAGAGGTGGAGGGATGGCATAGAGGGTTTGTGGAGGGGGAACTGGGAAGGGGATAACATTTGAAATGTAAATAAATAAAACAACAAATTAAAAAAAAACAGATTTCTTCATTGAAAATTCTCTGTTCACATCTGTACCCTATTTTTCAATTGGGTTAATTGGTTTGCTGATATCTAATTTTTTTATTTCTTTATATATTTTGAATATTAGTCTTGTATCAGATGTAGGGTTGGTGAAGATTTTTTCCAATTTCTGTAGGCTGCTGTTTTATCCTATTGATAGTATCCTTACCCTTGTAAAATCTGGTCAGTTTTATGAGGTTTCATATATTAGTTGTTGGTTTTAATGACTGAGGTACAGGGATACTATTCAAGAATTTGCCTCCTGTGTAGTTCCCTAATTTCTGTTATAGTATTTTGTGTGCTTGGTTTTATGAGATGAATTTATTAAGTTGTCTAAGAAGTAGTCTGGAGAATATTCCAGTGTTATTTTAGAATTCTACTTTTCTGTAGTCATTTCAGATATGTACAGTGAATTTAATTTAGATTTTTTCTAGTTTTTAGCATCTGCTGAGATAATTAATGTTAGTTCCCAATTTTAGATTTTGTAATCATTCATGATTAGCATTGTCAGTAAGAATGGACTTACTGTCATTTCCTTGAGCTTAATGAAGACTTTGAATGGAGTCATTGTCACTTCATATTGCTTAGTTATATATAACATGTGAATTTTGTGGGGATAGGCCATCTATTGGGATAGTTCATCTATCTTAGCTGCTATGAGGCAATATGACCACAGCATCTCTTATAAAGGAAAACATTTAACTCAGACTGGCATACAATTGCAGAGGTTTAGCCCATTATCATCATGGCAAGAAGCATGCAGGCAGACATGCTTCTGGAGAAGGAGCTGAGAATTCTACATCTTGATCCACAGGCAGCAGAAAGAGACTACCTCACTAGGCATAGCATGAGCATAAGTGAGACCTCAAAACCTACCTCTCACACAGTGACATACTTCTTCCAAGATGGCCACACTCCCTTACAGCACCACTCCATATGGGCCAATTATTCAAATACATGAGTCTATGAAGGGGCATTTTTATTCAAACTGCCACACCATTATTTCCATAATGTGAAGAAAAAGTAAAAAGTTGTTGCTTATGTTAATCGTAATAGTGCATAAAAGTTGAACCTGTGACATTTATATTATTATTACTAGAACTTACATAGTATAAAAAGAGAAATTGAAAGAAAACCACCATTTCTTTCCATAATTTCCTGGATTGTTTCTATTCACAATCCATTTTAATTCTCAGGAATTCCTGGAAAGAAAGTATGAGCATGAACTATTTAACCTTGGTTTGACTCTTATAAAGGACAATATAAATTGAAGACCTCAAAATTGCTATTCAATTCTGAATGCTTAGAGTAGAAGTGGAAAGTGAAATTAGACTCTGTAATTATCATGTTTATTAATGCTGTTTCCCCAAAGCTAAGGCAAACAAGGAAGTTTCTCTCTTCCTGGAGGTCCAGACCTTAAACATAAGACCCATATAAACTGAGATGTATCAACCTTAGAGTTGGGTTTATGGAATCATTTCCAACAAATATTCTTATGCAAGTGATTTTTCCACTTTAAAAATGCATTAGGGACATGGTTGCAAAATGTCTAAAACACTATCATAAGGTGTGGGAAATGAAAGGGGAAAAGAGTGACTTATACTAGTCTGTAATGTGATATTTTCACTCTGATCTTTTCTGTGTAGGCAACAACAACCCCACTTATCCACAGCAGGAGACTTGAATGAAACCACAGGGAAGCCCAGCTCTGAACTGGGCAATTCCAAATGTTTCCACCTAGAGCTTGTATATCATGTACTAGCTTTGGAATATTTTTCAGATGACCAAAGCTGCTCAGTGAGATGCATGTAAGGATATAGCTGCCATTGTGTGGCCAGTCTGAGATAAAAAGCAAACTATTTCGCTTCATGTGATGACTCAACTATGGTGTTCCCATTTGTGAACATGGTGTTACATTTATATTAATGTAATTTATCTCATTTAGTTTTTTATTTAATTTTTAAGTAAAAACAAATTTTAGTATATTATACATACTTTGTTCTTATTAACATTCTTCCCCTACTCTTCTTCCATGTTTTGTCTTTTTGCTATTGCTCCATTTCTGGCTCAGTAGATCTTATACTTACAGTTATAATAAAAATAAATGGGGAGAGTTGCAGGATTTGAAAATAAAGCTGGAATCCTTGAAAGTGTACTTTGCTATGAGAGAATCAAATAGCCTAGACCACTATGATGATATGAAACAGAATAATAGAAGAGATAGTTACTATTTATAGTGTGATGGGGATCCTGAAAGAAAGAACGGGCTCTTCAATTTTGGAGAAGAAATGAACTTTCTTACTTATCTAGGTCATTGGTTATGTGCTTAGTGTTAATATTAGTTTTAGGACTTCCCACAAATTTTATGGTCTGACTACAGTAAATAAAAAAGTCATCTTCCCCATATTCTCACCAATAATTTTTGTGCTTCCTTTTAAAATATTTAGTATTTAATTTACATTTATTTTATGCAATATATTTTGATCATATTTTGTCCTCTCTCCAAATACTTGCAGATCTTCTACATCTCCCTAGAAGCCTAACCTCATGCTCTGTCTTTTTCTCTAAAAATAAACAACCAAATAAATAAACAAATAATAAAATGAAAGATTGGAGTAATCAAGCAACCAAAAAGTAAATAAATAAATAGGAAAATCAAAATAACCAAGAAAGTAACAAACATAAAACCCAACAAGACAGAAATTATCAAATCAGTCAAAAACTGGAGTCCACTTTGTGTTGGCCAACTATTCTCAGGCATGGGGCCTTTCCTGGAGCATTAATCAGTGAGTGATTAAATCCAGTGTCATGCCATTGGAGAAATCTCATATTTTCCTCTCCCATCAGTTGTCAGTTGCAAATAGCTCTTTGGCTAGGGTGGAATTTATATCTATTTCCTATTCTCAGTGATGAATTTTTTTCTGTTTTGCAGCTGTGAACTTCTTGATGTTATGTTTTCCCATATCAATTTCAATAGTTTGTTCTTATATGAAGATATTTGATCCAACTTCTATAGAGGAAGAACCCAGGCAGAGGAACAGAATTAATTTATTGCTATACCCTTCTCTTTTTAATTTTTTCACATTGTTAAATGCTTATTTTTTTAAAGATTATAAATATTGAAAAATTTTGTTTCTTATTAGGACATTATTTTCAAATGAATAATATATCTTTTAAATGTGTAGTATGAAGAAAATATACACATACTATGTTCTTAAAATATTTGTCACAAATGTTAGTGTAAATGCAATCTTTTATATTCAAAGAGAGATGGTGATTTCTCTGGGTGCTAAGCATTAGAAATGATCCTAACTGTTACTGAAAGTGTGCTCCTTCTTACTTTTAGGGATTAAACACTGTAATTGCTCTAGACTTCGATTATAGAGAAGAATTCATATACTGGATTGATTCTAGCAGACCCAATGGAAGTCGCATAAACAGAATGTGTCTAAATGGAAGTGACATCAAGGTAACTATATATAGGGAGAATTACTGAATACTTCATTGGTATTATTGAATAGGACATAAAATCTTACTTAATAGCAAATCATTATTTGTAGAGCATATTAGCTTGAATTCAAGCTAATACTTTCATTTTTTAAATTTTTCATTTTATACTTTCATTTTTTAAATTATTAAAATTTTAAATTATAAATATTTTATTTTTATGTTATATTTTTATTATTTCCTGCTATTTGAGAAGATTTGTAACTTTAACAAACAATGGATGTTTGATTGAAATTTTAGAACTGCTAAAATTTACTTTGTTGGAAATAGTTGAATGTACATGTGTACAATTATTAATGTTTGTATTACCTTATAATTAAATACATGTCACATTCTAAATATGAGCTACCAAGTAACACTTTAATGTTATGCTAAGTTTTAGATAAAAACATTACTTCAGTGTGTATGCTGCAAGATGTATTATATAGAAGTTGTTAGGGGCTTGAGAAATGGCTCAAACACTAAGAGTACTTGATACTCTTGAAAAGGGCCCAGTTTCTTTCTATTTTATCTTATTGGTTATATTATTTATTTACATTTCAAATGTTATTCCCCTTCCCCGATAAACCTCCTATTCTCTCCCCATTCCCTCTGCTTCTATGAGTGTGCTCCCTCACCCACTCACCCCCACCTGCCTCAGCGCCTTAGCATTCTCCTACACTGGGTCATCAAGCCTCCATAAAACCAAGGGGCTCCCCTCCCACTGATGCCAAATAAGGCAATCCTCAGCTGCCTAAGCATCTGGAGCCATGGGTTCCTCAATGTGGAAAAGGACTCAGTGTTAATTCCCAGCACCCATATAAGATGGCTCACAACTGTCTGTAACTCCTGTTCCAGGGTCCAAAAGCTCTCTTCTGGCTTCTGTGGGTACCAAGCATGCGGAGGTTGCATAATAGACACCTGCACATGCTGATATTTGTACATGTAAACAAACACACAATAAATAAATAATACTCTTTTTAAAGACTTGTGAATCATAGGACTATATGAGCAGGTTGCTTAGCAGGACAATTGATGTAGTTAAAAGAATGAGCAGATTTTGTTCTCTGATAAATCTTGAAAGTCTGCATCAAATCTATGAAACTCAATCATATATTTTCTTATAAGACATGTTTTAATAATGTCCACTTTTATATATTTTGAGGATGTTTTTTTAAAGTTACATCTCTATCACTGTTCAACTCCAATTCTATTGTTACCTTAAATTGTTCATTGATGTTCATTGAAACAGCAAGGTCAATTTTAAATTTTGGAATTTAGATGAAAACTGAAGCAAATATGTCTTGCAGTTAAAACACTAAGGGAGTATCATGGCAGCCTCAAATCCTGCTGCTTCCCTATGTCCTTAGCATTGGCTGCATAGACAATGGGTGACTCCAAAACTTCATATTGTTTTGCCTCTGGTTGTATAATGATCCTCTGTGATTCAAATTCTTTCCTTTCATAGTTGTAAAGTACTAAGAATTTAAATATTTATCATATATAACATTAATTACTTATACATCTTTAAAAAGTGTATCTTTATACCTAAATCCAAACACCTTAACAATTGCAGAAGCTAAACTCTTTTATTTCTACTTGGTTATGTTCAAACACAGTGCACAGTCAGTCTTAATTTTTAATTAAGACATGACAACATCTGATAAAAATTAATATTAATAAGGGGTTGTATGCACATGTGATAGAAATTTTTCCCAGGGTTTGAGAGGATAAGTAGATAAACACTAATGAAATGTGGTCACCAACTGTGCCACATCTACTTAGGATCTATTTATTTGCAATAATTTTATAAACATATATGTAACTTCTAGAAGACTAAATACACACTGGATAATTCTTTTAAATAAGTAATGTGTTGTGGTAAGTTGTTCTCTTCTTTATCTAAATTTAATTTCTCCAGTTTAAATGGAATTCTGTATCTCAATTAAAATCAAGAAACAATTGCTTGATTCTTATTGAAGTCATTTATATTGTTAACTTTCTAAATTCTTATTTTGCTAGGTAGTGCATAACACTGCTGTCCCCAATGCACTTGCTGTTGATTGGATTGGCAAAAACCTCTATTGGTCTGACACGGAGAAAAGGATAATTGAAGTATCCAAACTCAATGGCTTGTACCCTACTGTACTTGTTAGCAAAAGGCTGAAGTTTCCCAGGGACCTGTCTTTAGATCCACGAGCCGGGTTTGTAAAACTGTTAAAAATCCTAAATCTTTAGACTATTCTCATTGTGACAACTCTCTAGGTTATTGATATGAAAATTAAAGTAATATATGAATGTATAGGACTTTTTACAATTAAGCTCAGTAAGCATGGCCATATCAGGCAAAGCGATGAATTTAAAATCTATTTAAGATATCTGCTTTCTAAATATATGAAAATACTTTTCTAAAAAGTCAATGAAATGGACACAACAAAGAGACTCAACTGATGGTGATGCCTCAAACTGTGTGAAGGGAAGAAGAAGACCCTGAAAGTGCTCACTTGGACAAAGCTGCACACAGTATGAGCACTACTCTAAAAGCTGCACACAGTATGAGCACTACTCTAAAAGCTGCACACAGTATAGCACCACTCTAAAAGCTGCACACAGTATGAGCACTACTCTAAAAGCTGCACACAGTATAGCACTACTCTAAAAGCAGGAGCCATATTTGGTACCTTAAGATAGCAAATGAGATTGTATCATCAAGAGGAAAAGCAGAGTACCATGGGAAAAATTAGTTGTGGAGCATGAGAATGGGGAGCATATTGAAGATATTTTTGAGCAGCAGGCCACATCCATTAATGTGTCAAAGCTCTATGGTGAGGGCAAAATCTATACATTATGACTATTTTTATTTACTTCCAATTACATTGTTTTGGTAAGTATAGAATGCACAACTTTCAATTTTTACACTATAATGTAGCATAATTACATGCTCAAAACTACTTCTGTAGTTCAATCTACCTAACATGCAGATTAAAATAAGAAATTTAGAGACAACCAGTTGTATGAGAAGAGGACATCTTCTGAGAACCCAGCAGAAGTTTAGTGGAAATTCATTTTCCAAAGTGTGTTTTGATAATCAACTATAGTTGATACTTTAGCCGCCATTCAATTTTGGTTATTGCTAATACAGTCTATTTCTGTTTTATTCTGTCATGTTTGTAAGTGGGAAATGATTATGTCTTAATATACAGGATTATTTAACTTTAAACATCAATTCAGCTGAAGTATATGGAATCATAGAAGATTGCACTATATTGCTATTTCAAAGGGATTGTACACATTTCAACATTACTCTATGTAATAATATATTATATTTTAATTTTTCTTTAACATACCAACATAATGTTGAAAGGAATTTTAACCAAACCATTTATACATTAGTGTTCCTATGAGTGGTTTAGTAAACGTTTGTCAGATATTCTGAATTTAGCCTCTACTTTATTCATTCATAAGTTTGTAGATTATTTCATTGTTTTTCCATTTTGTCAAAAAACTTTGTATTTGACTCTCCATTTGTTGTACTGCTTATAAACGCAAACTGCTTCGACTTCTTTTACTAAGCCATTGAAAATCCTTTACTTCTAATGAAAGAAACAATATCAGTTTATATAAATGATATTTCAGAATTTCTTGTTTAAGAATCAAACACTGTTCATAGTCTAGTTAGTACAGCTGATCAGTCTCTGGGTTTTATTTCTCCCAAGATATAGTTATTATGCTATAAACTGAACACAGTGTTTAGTTGTCACCAACATAATCCCATCACTAAAATTGTCGGCTAAAATAGTTAAGGAGATATTATTGTGGATAATAATGATAAAGGACTCCTTTGATTTTTCATTTTTGGATAATACTTGGATTATAATACCTGTATACCATTTTATAAACAAAGAAATAAATAAAATGGTATTGTTTTATGAAACAAAGCCACCTATTCTAATACTTACAGTTCAATACTGCCATTTTCCTGGTTCTCCAGAAAGAGATAATAGGTAATCTGGATTTAGCAGTTGTAAGAAGGGCCTTAGACAGAGAATGCCTTTCCTTTATAAAATACTGTATGGTTCCAATTCAAAGATGCCACCGAAACCTATGAAGCTGTTCAATAGAAATATAATTAAGACCTTTTAACATTACATCATTACTGTGATAAGCAAGGGATTTAATCTGCCATTCTGAGTAGTATCCTGAAGGAAACCGGCCCGCAGTTTCACTTCATACGGTGGGTGATTCACGAACTGGGGAAGTCGAGATTCTGTGAAAATAAGTGGGTTAGGAGAGACAAGGAACGATGCCAAGTAGATGCTTATCAAGGAGTGATCTTTACTTAGTGAATCGGGATATTTATACCTGAGGCAAAACAGTCTTATGTCTTTTAGCATATAAGTGAGAACAGGGAACAAGCATATCAGTACATATCAGTCATGTAAATAAGCCCCTGCAAGCGAGGGCTCCAGGCAGGAAAGCGGATTAAAGTTTTAGTTCTTTTTGAATTCTGGGCTCCTGGTTCTGGCTTAATCCCTGGAGCTGACTCCAGACACCTGGTGAGCCAAACCTAGCTGCTGCCTCGGGAGTTCAATTGAGGGGTCCCAATGAGGTCAGCAGGAACAGTACAGTATCCTATTTTATGAAGAGGTGTGAATTCTTTCCTGTTGTTGGTGAGAGATAAGTCAAGAATTGTCCATGGGATCACTAAGCTGGTTAATGCAATGAAACATCAAAACTTTGAAAAGGGCATTTTGGGGTTGTTTTCTAAATTTGCTTCAGAGAAAAATGTGATTATTTTATGACTTTTATTATACTGAATATAAGAATATTCAATCTCAAACTAGTTAAGTGACTTTCTCAGAATCATTTAGTGTGTGCAATATTAAACTAGGGCTTTAATTCAATATCCAGGCTATAGTCCCACATTTTTCTACTGCATCATATTTGAAGTTTTATTATTAAAATGATCAAGGCTTGAGAATCCAGTAAACACCCAAACAAAGGGAGGAAAGCTGAAGACATACAAGTCCTGTATATTTCTATCAGAACTGTTAAATTTTCTTTAATAAAAGGAGTATTTTAAACATGAATTTGTAATATACTACCTAAATCATTGCAAGTATGCCTTGCTATTTTAAATACAGGACCTCAAACAATCTTTCTAAAACTTTTTCAAAGAACTATAACTTTAGCTCCATACTTTATGTCTAAAAACACACTTTTGTTCAGCTCTTTTCCAAATGATTTATTAACTAACTGCTGAAATAATAGCATGTATCATCCTGATGATTATATGAAAAAGATACATTCCATACTTAGAATCTATATCCATTATTGTGGATAAATGTGATGATAATAGAAATTAGTTTGTAATGATTATTCCATAGTTATATATTTTATCTTATGTCAGTCCTCCGAAGACACGGAAAATATAGGAAGAGACATACAAGGTAGGAAAATGGATGGCTTGTGCACCTACTGGGATGAGGATTTTCATATCTTGTGTTTATCCACTTGAATAATATCGTTGTTTTCCAAGGAGATCAGAAATATTTCCTATGTGAAATATTTTCTAGATGTCTCTAAGTGGATACCAAATAGTAAACATTTAAGAATATGGAGCTGCCTATTATTGTAAATGCCTTATCTTTCCACCTAGAAATTGAATATTTTTAGCTTAAAGATTATGGTGTCTGTTACACTCACTGTGGACCAGGGCAATAAATGGGTAATACACATTTTGGAGATACACAAAAGTATGGGGTCAGAGCAATAAAGACATATACCCATAATTCTGCAAAACAGATACATACTTGAAACTGGAAATGACCTACAGATTTCAAAGAAATCACTGATGAAGAAAGAATGATTGCTATGTGAAAATGACATGCCAAGATAAAAATTCAATTTCTAATTTTGTGTAGGAAGCTCACTATTTCATTAGATGTTGCAGTTACATAAAAACACTTCTAGTTATTTTGTTATTAGAAATAGTTGACTTCAGTATATTTCTCCTTAGGCATAATCCATAAGAAATGATCATGCATGATTATTTTTACAATTGAGATTTAGAAATACCATTAGGAGAAAGAAGCTTCTCTAACTGTTGTACAAATTTGAAAAAAACAAACCTGTGACACTTATAACTGAATTCATTTCAAACAACCATTTCTTCAAGAGTATAGAATCTGTTGTTACAACCAGATATTCTTTGGAATATTTATTCATAATATAATTATACAATCAATGCTGACACTAACAATTTTCTTATTTGATCTTAGATAAAGATTATTTATTATTTGGCACAATGTAGAACTATAAGCATTTTTACTGATGAATTTATTCCCATATTAATTATGACAAACATTTTTTACATAGGTAATTATACAGAGGTTCTATTGTAAAGGTAAAAAACCAATTTTGCTTATGGAAAAGTTACTGACAAATTTGAAAAATGCATGTACACTAAATATTTCTTATGTATCTAAAGGAAAAGGTGCTTTGCCTTCAAAATGTAACATAGATCATGTTAAGATCATTTATACTCAGTGAAATGATATCTTCTTTCAGTACAGTACAGATTTTCTTAGTATTGTTTGGTCTAATGAGCATTTCATTTTGTAAGTCAAGTGGTAAGTATAAAAGAAATCCAGCAACATAGTACACTTACGCAGGAAAAATCTGATATAACAAGTTAACTCACTAGGTTGATAGTAAAACAAGTGCATATTTATTCACATATGCTACATGTAAGATGTTGTATAATAATATTATTAAATACTCACTAACATGCTTACTTATATTCTAATTTTTTAAGTATTAATTTATAATGGTATAAAAATTGAGGTTACTATTGGTTTTCTCAATACTTGAAATTTTAGGCTCATAAAGATTAATTAAATCTAGGTTCACACAGTCATGGGAAGATTTGGAATTTGAATCAAAGCAACCTTTCTCTAGGGTATACTACCTTAAGACTCCACATACCACTTCTTTGAAAAGATGGTAGTCTACATCCTACTAGAGACTGGAGTCCTTATTCTAATTATAACATCTATCATGAAAGAATAGGGATATGTCATACACACATATGCACATATATATATGTATATATACATATATATATGTATATACATATACATATATATATGTATATATACATATATTCAATGTTAAATGAATATCCCAAGCAGTATAAATGGTTCATTTGAAAAACAAAAGTAAGGACAGTTTGCACTGAAGCCAGTCATGAAAGTCACAATTCAGAGATACACTAAGAATTAATTTGGAAACAGTGACACAAAAGGCAAATATTTTGTAATGTTTTACTCCAGCAGAGCAGTCAATGAAATAACTATTGATTTTGTTTCCTAGGAATTTGTACTGGATTGATTGCTGTGAGTATCCTCACATTGGCCGTGTCGGAATGGATGGAACAAATCAGAGTGTTGTCATAGAAACCAAGATTTCTCGACCTATGGCACTAACAATAGATTATGTCAACCATAGACTCTACTGGGCTGATGAAAATCACATTGAATTTAGCAACATGGATGGATCTCATAGACACAAAGGTTGGTCTAACAGTATAAACAAGTCAGTATTTTCAAGTGCAAAAAATACTAATTTAAATATTTTTTCATCAAACATATTCCTTAATTTAAGGTTAAGATCTATTTTGAAAGTGTCAGTTTGCTTCAATTATAGGTTGCTAAATAAACTAATGGGTAATGAATATTTAAATTAATATTTACATGTTTCTAACTGAATTGCTATAGAAAGATAACTTGATTAGGAATATGAGGGTTTTTTTATTGCAGTCATGTCAATTTTAGTCTACTTTAAAAGTTGAAAATAAGTACTTTTTATCAGCAGTAAAATAAGACATCAAGGTCAAGTTAGCACATGATTAAGTGTACAGTTATATATTATAGCAGCGAAATTTACAGCTTTAACATAACATAATAACATTCAAGAAATTGTGTATATATATATGAAATAATATATATATCAAACAAAATTCAATACATTGTTGTTTTTACTTTCTATAATTCATTAGTTTCAAAATTATATGAAATAGTTAAAGGAATTTGATATAAGGGTAAATATGAGCAGGAAAATGAACATTAAGTAAAACTAGAGGAAGATGAAAGAATTAAAAAGTAGACATTTGATAGGTCAAGCCTCCAAAAAGAAGAGAAATATGGACAACCATGATTCAGATGGAGCAAACTATAAAAGACTGAGGTGCATTCTCAAAAATTGGAAATGCCAGTAAGCATTTTTCCATTGGGTAAAGAAACTGAAATTTTCTTGAATTAACATCACTTTGGGCAGTCCCTTGGTGCAATCTAATAGAGTGTGATTTTTCTCTGTCCTTTAAGCTTAGGACAGAACCCAAGAACAAAAGAAAGACAGATAAAGGAAAAGAGGGAAGATGCTTTTACTTGTCAGGTGAGACCCTGAAAATGTATGCTAACATGAAGGCCTCAGAAGTCTGGAACCACGTGAATCCAAAGAAAAGACAAAAATGTCCCAAAGCCTTAGCATCACAAATTTGCCTAATGCCCTCTATGCTGATGCTTAAACAGTTTCAACCTCCTAACAAGTACTGTTGAGAAGAAGTTGTTGAATTTGCTCCTATAACAGAATACCATGATTCGGTGTGTTTCAGTATATACAGTTAAATGTTGACAGTACGACTATGAACACTAAGAAACCCCACCAGGGTGCAATTAGAGTAGACAATCACTCAATATATAATTTGAAATGTTGTTCACAACAAAACAAATCACAAATATACTTAACTTTTAAAAGTTCTCTCTATGAAAGAGATCTAAAAATGAATGTTCTTATAGTCAAAGCATGAGAAGATACAAAGTTTTATCTGGGCCTATGAATGCTGAGTCTACTTTATTTTCATTTTGTATTGGTTATTGTATTTATTTACATTTCAAATGTTATTTCCCTTCCTAGTTTTCCTTCCACATACCCCCATCACTTCTCCCTCCCCCTGCCTCTATGAGAGTGTCCCCTAACCCTACATTTTAAATCCACAATATTATTTTGTAAGTATATAGATCTGTTCTAAAATTTAATATATAGAAAATCACACAGGCTCTGCCAGAGCCTGACAAATACAGAGGCAGATGCTCGAAGCCAACCATTGCACTGGGCCCCCAATGGAAAAGTTAGAAGAAGGACTGAAGGAGCTGAAGGAGTTTGCAAACTCATAGGAAGAACAACAATATCAACCAACCAGACCCCGCATAACTCTCAGGAACTAAATACTAACCAAAGAAAACATATGGAGGGACCCATGGCTCCAAGCTCATATGCAGCAGAGGATTGCTTTGTCTGGCATCAATGGGAGAAGAGGTCCTTGGTCCTGTGAAGGCTAGATGTCCCAGTGTAGGAGAAAGCCAGGGTGGGGAGGTGGGAGTGGGTGGGTGGGTGGGGAAACAACCTCATAGAAGAGGGAGTAAGGATGGGATAAGGGAGTTTGGAAGCAGGGGAATGACCGAGAAAGAGGATAATATTTGAAATGTAAATAAGGAAAATATCCAATAAAAAGGAAAAAGAAAGAAAAAGAAAACCACACAGAAGTATTCATTTTATTGGTATATATTGAAAATATATTGTGCTGGGCAGTGGTAGCACACGCCTTTAATCCCAGCACGTGGAAGGCAGAGGCAGGCAGATTTCTGAATTCGAGGCCAGCCTGGTATACAGAGTGAGTTCCAGGATAGCCAGGGCTATGCAGAGAAACCCTGTCTCAAAGAACCAAAAAGAAAAGAAAAAAAAAAAGAAAAGAAAAAAGAAAAAAAATATTGCAGTATAAAATGTTTACTTGCTTTTAATCTGAACTGTGGACATTTGAATATTAAATATTTATAGGTAAAATACTAGATCTATTAGAAAATATTGACTACATTCTCTGTATGTATGTATATATATATATATATATTTGACTAATCCTCTGACAGTTTTAATATGAAATAAAATGAATATTAACATTGTATCTTGTTGCACTCATGAGACTGATGATGACTGTGGGTGAAGATACAATAAAGCAGAATAATATGGCATAAAAATATTTAAAAATAAAATATTTGACTGAAACATTAGTTTATCATGGCGTTACTAAATTTAAAAGTGATTTTAAAAAAATAGCTAGATGCTCAAATAGGGAGAATATTGAAGAAAAAAATGTGTTGCTCAATCAATATTTTCTGGTAAGGATCTTTCAGAATGACTACTGAGGCATTTATTGAGTGACTTACCGCCAGTATCATGTACAGTATCAGTATCATAATTACCTGGTACATCTTAATGAGGTGCTGACTGTAGTGAGCTTTAGTCATGCCAGCTTTACAGTCAGTGGGAGGAAGGATTCATGTGCTACATTGGTAAAGATGATTTTGATTGCTCTAGGCACTGGAAGGGTATGCATATTTGATGCATAAAATACTTCTTTATACTTCTTTATTATTTTGAGTGATGTTTCTCTCTAGCCACCTTTCCTCTTACACTGATAATCACTGTCAGTCTCAATTTTTTATGTTGTTAAAATAGAAGCCAATGTCATCAGGAGAGGCATGTTAATCCAAAAGAGAAATGTTTTAGATGGGTAACCAACATTTTACAACCACATTCTTTCGTACAACCAACTTTTAAAAATGAGGGATCTTAATCCTTATACTAAGCTTTACACTTTAAAACAGGCCTGTTCCTCCAGGTTCACTCAATTTTAACCATAAAATAATTCGGGAAGTGAAGCATACTTTATTGTATATGTCGATTTATGATTGAGATAGAGTTTCAAGTTGAGTTTGGATTCAGATTTGCTAGGTAGCTGAGGGTGGCCTTGAACTTTAAATGTTAATGTATCTATCTGCAGATTACAGACATAGGCCACCAGTCGGGGTTTGTATGGTCCTGGGGCTTTGAGCCAAGGGTTTCATGAATATTAAACAACCCCTCTATCAATTGCAATGCATTCCCCACAAAATACATATTTTTGGTTCACAATCCTCTGTGTTGTTTTTTTTTCCTTTGCTTTGTACATGATACAAAATACTACAGAATACATCCAAGGCACACACATGCCCATCTGTGTCCACCTGACTTTTTTCTCCCTATTACATTTATTAACAAACCCAATATCCCTTGGATTCTGATATTTCATAAGAGCTTACAATATATTAATCAAAATGCTGGCCTAGAAATAGTAAAATTTAATAATTTGCTTATCTCTGTGATCTACACACACACACATACACAAACACACTTACACTGACCTAAGTATATATTACAGTTTGTTTATAATATTATTTTTTAAAAAGTGTAAAATATTAATAATATAGTAAAATGTTAAAATGAACTTGAATTATTTTATAAATTTCTTTTAAATTCCATATTCATTGATTCATAGACATTTTTTTCAGATTCCTTCTAAGTCATCCATTCACTCATTCCACAATCAGTCACTGACTTTTTGTAAGATGCATTATTCAAAACTTTGCAATTACAAAGATGAAGTAGTCCCTTTCTTCAAGTCAAAGTTCAATGGGAAAAAAACTGTGTTGCAGATAAAGGTCTGAATGTAGAATTGGAAACAAGTTTAGTGACAGCTTTGCAGTGTAGACATCTGTTGGTTCTGAGAGGCTCCAGTGGCCTTCCCAAGTGAGGAAGTATGGAGCGTTCTTTGTTCAGGGGGGATGGCAATGTGCAGAGTACAGTGGCAACTTGAAACAGAGCAGCTGTTATATGATTTGTCGATGGCTGAACAGGATAGAAAAAGTAGATGATGACTCAGATGAACAAAAACAAATTGATGTTGTGTTTTGACAAGCCTCATATACTTTGTGATTTGGTAGACATCCTTTAGGTCGTAGGGAGCCATTCGTGGTGTTTAGTTTATAGAATGCTGTTATTAGTTTTGACAGCAGCATGGAAAATGAATGACCCTGGAAGGGCAACCAATTTAGACACTGTTAAAATACTTCAGGAGAAAATGCTTGAAGTGATTGTAGCTAGGTGAATAGGGATATAGTGTCATATTCAATACTAACTCATCAGCTAAATAGGATACATTAGCAAACTTAACAGTAGAAAGATTAAAGATGTACATATTAGGTCCACCTTTTATATCAGGATACAAAGTGACAGGAGAAAGTAGCCCCTCTGTATTCTTTTTTTATTTATTCACTTTACATTCTGCTCACTGAACCCCTCCTGGTCATCCATTCCCATAACCCTTCCCCCATATCCCCTCCACTTCTTCTCTGAGAGGGGACCCCCTGGCATCCCACAACCTGGCACATATTACATATTACATTGTATTTGATAGCCTTAAATAAATTTACTTTTATTTGGCTTTGATTGATCGTGTTCTAAACTAAGCACCCATGCACAGTATCCATCTCTTATAAATATATTTATTCATTTAAGTCCTAGAATGTTCAAGACTGTAGATGCTTCAATATTCACCCCATCAGTGCCGTGAAATCCATTTAACATCAATGAAGTTACTTCAGAGACTAAATAATTAACACAAAGTCAAATAGTTCATAAGTAAGAGATTCAGTTGTAACGACAATCTGCCAAGTTTCAAAGCTTAAGTATTTTCTCTCTTCTACAGACTGCATATTTAAAAATAATGAAAAATGATGCCTGCTTATAATACCCCATAATATCAAGGTCTATAATGTACATATATGCACAAATAGATAAAAGGGTATCTACTTGAGTTCTTTAGAGCCCATTTAAATGGTATATTTTAGTGTATTTAATAAATGAGCAAACATAGTAAATCTGTAATATAAACAGCATCACTATACTCAAGTATATAGATCACCAAATCCTGGTTTTTTGTTTTTGTTTTTGTTTTTGTCTTTGTTTTTGTTTTGCTTCTTTAGTGGAGAGAAAATAAAGCAATGTAACTTAAAATAGAAACTACTGCCTTAGTTCACTGGTTCTCAATCTGTGGGTCACAACCCCTTTCAAGCAAACCTTTTTGAAAGACTTCTTCACAGGGATCACATATCAGATACCCAGCATATCTGATATTTACATTATAATTCATAACTAAAAATAGCCAAATTAAAGTTACAAAGTAGCAACAAAGTAAGTTTTTGGTTGGGGGTTACCACAACATGAAAGTCTGTATTAAAGGGTTACAGCATCAGAAATGTTGAAAACAACTGCCTTAGTTTCTCTCAGCTTCTGAAACAAATTCTTCTTTATGTTGCATTGTATAAACAATACTAACCTGTTACTCCAAGTATATAAGCTGGGAAACTCAAGATTCAGATGGTGGAATTTGTCACTTCAAGAATTCCCTGCATCATAGAAGCGCCCATATGTACCTCACATGAAAAATTGAGGAAACGCTCCAAGGGTCCTTTTATTGGAACACTAATCTCATTCAGTAGCAGAGTATCACTAGATAGATAGATAGATAGATAGATAGATAGATAGATGGATGGATGGATGGATGGATGGATGGATGGATGGATGGATGGATAGATGGATGGATAGAGAGAGAGAAGAGAGAGAGGTAAAACCAACTCATTCCCAAAGGCTAGTAAATAATACTGTTATATACTTTGATATTTCCAAACTATCTCCGGAGGCTGCAGAAACTTGTAAATCTTAAATACCCGAAAATCCCATTGAGAACAAAAGGCTATTCTATTTTATCAAAGGACATAAATTCAGATTTAGATCCCATTTTTTATTAACTGTTTCCTTTAACTCATGATATATTAGGAAAATGGTATCTTGCCAAAGAAAATGCCAAACACGAGAAGGTACTTTTGATCTTGAGATTTTATTTATTTATTGTAGTAGCTAAACTTTTGGGCTGATTTCTAAGTGCATGTGCAGATAAGATGGATATGCACTTGTTGGAAGTTATAGTAATTTACCTTTTTCTGTCAAGATCAAGTGTCAGATAGAATTAAAAACTATAATCATTAGTGAATTGTCTTTTATGTAGTGGATAAACTACATAATTCTATGCAATTATGTTGACTCTTTCTGTTCTTTTAAAGGACAATGTTATATCCTGAAGATGTCTATTATACAAATGTCAGTATTCAACCTTGAGGTTTAGTCACATTCTACATCCTATGGTTGTTTCATCTCTCTGAGAGTCTGATTTATGTTTTAAAGGGGCTGTTCTCTGAGGCTTTTTAAATATCCAAATCAGATCCCATAAATACTGATTTCATGATAGCATGCTACTGAGGAAGTAGCATAATATATATTAAAAGAAATATGGAAAGTTTAAGCATTACTTTTATTTGAATTGTTGATTACTTAAAACATCATTCTCTCAAATATGTAGAGAAAGGTAAGCTAGGGAAGAGGAGGTGTGATTCAGAGGTTGTTGCCACAGGCTGCGAGGCTCTGATTCATTGCTTAGGATTTCAGTATGTTTCTTATTTTTTTTTAATTTAGCTGACGTTAAACCAAATGTATTTGTTTTTAATTAATTTATTTATATTCTGTATGTCTAGTAAATATGTGTGCACTCATGAGTGAAGGATGGAAATGTGTGTTTGTGTGTGTGTGTGTGTGTGTGTGTGTGTGTGTGTGTAGGCAATTCTTCTGCTATTGGGTATGACCAGTGATTCTGCTAGATCCTCACTCCATTTATAGGCTTCTAAAATCAGAATGATACTTGGCTTTGCCTGCTTGTGGAGACCAAAATGAGGGCCTTATGCTTGTGAAGCAAACATCACTAACCACTGAACCACCCCATGTAGCCTGGATAAGGGCTTTTTGCATGTACTTGGTTTTCATTTTCATAGTTTTTATTGTTGGTATTGTGTCTGTTTTAAAACAATTATCTCCTTACTTCAGCTTTCCCCTGGGACAAATAAGAGCACATTCAGAAATGCTTGTGTATTGCATTTCTTTTCTGTTTTTATTTCAGAAGCATGTTCACAATTTTGCTACTGGAGATCTAAATCAGATACCTGATTATGGGAATTCTGGCAGATGGATGTGACCATTAACCTCAGAAATCAAATGTAAAGAGCAAAGATGAAGGGCAGCATGTGAATTTATTATTCATTTTGCCATGATTTATCAGCACTGCTTTCTATGAAATTGACATTGACTCTGAGGGCCCTTAGAGAAATGGGCAAAAGTGTGCATATTTAATCAGTATTGGCCAAACTATGTTCTATAGATCATTTTTTTTCAGTTCTGGCCCCACAGAATCTTACTGGTGCCGGAGTATTTCCCCTGTAATGAGGTGTGCAGGCAATGCTCAACATTTTGCCAAGAATGTTTCAGTATTTGAACCATCAGTGGACAATCTCCATTTGCATCTCATGATATATCTCTTGGAGCTGTGATCCTAGAAAAGGAAAACCTAGGTCACATGATATGTTTGTTCCTGCTTACAAGTTGGGGTCAGTCTCACCATGGAATGGTCAGACTTGTGATATGAATATAAAAGGCTGAAACTGGAGATTTCCATTTGGCCCTCATGGGACCAGAACAGGACTCCATTGAGGCTGGTAGTTTTCAATTTGCTGAAAAATCCTTGGTTTCTCTTCCTATCTTCAAGCTTAAAGGGGAAAGCTCACTAGCTTTTGGTGACCAGTATTTAAATAATCTACATGCTGACATACAAAGTAGTGCTGAACTGGGCTCAAAATTTAATGCAAAGAAGATAAATAAACTGGGTGGGGATGGCACATGCCTTTAAACCCAGCACTGGGAAACAGAGGCAGTCATATTTCTGTGAGTCTGAGGCCAGCCTACTCTACAGAGATAACTCTAGTACAGCCAGTGCTACACAGAGAAATCCCGTCTGGAAAAAAAAAAAAACATACATACATACAAACAATAAAAGAAATTTGAAGGAGCCAATCTTCATGAATCTTATCCTGTTTTCAGATATTTATTGGGCATTACAAGCCCAAGCAGAGAATTATTATTGTAAGTCAAAGCAGCCTCAAAATATGTATTACAATTGCAGGAAAGTAAAGGATTCTGTGTGGTATTGCCTATAGTGTGTCTTTTTTTCCTTTTTGTACAATATTATATCTCACATTTTATCTTCATCCATTAATTAATTGATTTATTCACTTTACACCCCAGTCACCACCCTCCCTCTGTCTGGTTTCCCCACACACAATCCTTCCTCCTATGCTTACTTCTTCTTCTTTGCTGGGAGTATAGAGGAGCCCCAAGGTTTCTCCCCACCCTGGTACATTGAGTCTCTAAAGGGCTAGGTGAATTCTATTCCAAAGGACAGTCAAGGCAGTCCAGATAGAGGAATGGGATCCACAGACAGGCAACAGCTTTAGGTATAGCATCTGTCCCATTTATTGGGGAACCCACAGGAAGACCATGATGTACATCAGCTGCATATGTGCAGGAAGCCTTGGTCCTGTACAAATATGGTCTTTGGCTATTGGTTCAGTCTCTGATAGCTCCAAAGTGTCCAGGTTAATTGATTCTCTTGATCTTTCTATGGAGTTGCTATCCTCTCAGGAGCATTCAACCCTTCCCAACTCTTCTGTACACATCCCTGAATTCCATCCAATATTTGTTATAGGCCTCTGTAGCTGTTGAGTGGAACCTTGCAGGGGACAGTTATGCTAACTCTCTCGTCTGCAAGCATAACAGAGCATCATCAATATTTCAGGGATTGGTATTTGCTTTTGGGATGGGTCTCAATTTGGACCAGGTATTAGTTGACCATTTCCTCCTCAGTCAGTGCTCCATCTTTGTCCCTGCAGTTCTTGCAGACAGGACAAATTTGGGGTCAAAAGTTTTGTGGATGTGTCCTATCCCTCCCTTGGTGTACTTGTCTGGTACAGGAGATGACTACTTCAGGTTCAATGCCCCCACTGCTCAGAGTGTCAGTTAAAGTTACCACCAGAGAGTCCTGAAAGCTTCCCCCATCAAAAGTCTGGAGCACATCCTAGTGATACTCCACCACACCTGCCAGACACCAATTTCCATTCATTTTCTTGCTCCTCTGGCACCCTCTTCTGTCTCTCCCAACACTTGATTCTGAAGCTCATATTCCCCTTCCATTCCCCTTTCCATCTAGTTCCTTGGCGAAGATGGGCTCCATCTATTTGTCTCCTATGACTATTTTACTCCCCATTTTAAGTAGGATTCAAGCATCCTCACTTGGGCCTTGCTTCTTGTTTAGCTGCTTTGGGTCTGAGAAGTGTAGCATGGGCATCCTGTAAATTTCTGTTAATAACTACTTACAAGTGAGTACTTATTATTCGTTTCCTTTTGGGTCTGGCTTACTTCACTCAGGATGTTATTCCCAAGATGCATCCATTTGACTGTAAAATTCATGGAGTCCTTGTTTTAAATAGCTGAGTAGTTTTCAATTGTGTGAATGAACCACATAATATGTATCCACTTTTGGTTGAGAGCTATCTGGGTTGTTGCCACATTCTGACTATTACTAATAAAGTTGTTGTGAATAGGTGTCTTTGTGAAATGGCATCATTGGGTATATTTTTAGGAAAGGTATATGTGGGTCTTTAGGTAGAACTATTCTCAATTTTCTGAAATACTGACAGATCAATTTCCAGAGTGGTTGTACAAACTTTTACTCCCAGTAACAATTGTGTACTCTTCTTCGAGCTCCACATTCTTGCCAGCAAGTGCTATCACTTGAATTTTTTATCTTAACCATTCTGATGGGTTATGGAATATGGAATATGATAGTAGTATGGAATCTCAAGGTCCTTTTGATTTGCATTTCCCTGATGAATTATGATGTTAAAGATATCTTTAAGTGCTTCTTGGCCAGTTGAGATTCCTTTGTTGAAAATTCTCTGTTTAGCTTTGTACCCAGTTTTTAAATTGTGTTATTAGGTTTGTTGTTGTCAAACTTCTTGAGTTCTTTGTATATTTTGGATTTAAGCACTCTCTCAGACGTAGGATTGTAGAAGTTCTTTTCCCAATGTGTAGGCTGTAATTTCATCCTATTGATAGCATACTTTGCCTTAAGAAGCTTTTTAGTTTCATAAAGAACCATTTGCTAGTTGCAGTTTTTAGTTCCATTCCGTCTGCTGTACCAATGCCTTCAAGTTTATTTCTCACTTTCCCATCTATGGTATTTAGTGTATGTGGTTTTAAGTTGATATCTTTGATTCATTTGGACTTGGGTTTTATTCAGGTTGATAATATAGAACTATTTGCATTCTTCTATATGTAAGTATGCAGTTAGACCAGTACTGTTTGTTAAAGATGCTTTTCCTTTTCTGTTGTATGGTTTTGGTTTCTTTGTCAAAATTCAAGTGTCCATAGGTATGTGGGTTTATTTCTGGGTCTTCAGTTTGATTCTATTGATCAACATGTCTCATACTACAGCATGTCTCTTACTACACCAATACCATATAGTTTTTATTATTATTTCTCTGTACTAGAGCTCGAAATCAAGGATGGTGATACCTCCAGACATTCTTTTATTGTACCAGATTGTTTTAGCTATACTGGGTCTTTTGTTTTTCCATATAAAGTTGAGAATTGTTCTTTCAAAGTCTGTAAAGAATTTTGTGGGAATTTTGAAAGGAACTGCATTCGACCTGTAGATAGGTTTGGGTAAGTTGGCCATTTTTAATGTGTTAATCCTACCGATCCAGGAGATCTTTCCATCTTCTTATATCTTCAATTTCTTCCTTCAGCGACTTGAAGTTTCTGTCATATGGGTCTTTCCCTTGTTTCTTTAAAGTTACACTACAGAATTTTACATTATTTGTGGCTACTGTGAAAGGTTCTTTTCTTGATTTCTTTCTCAGCCGGATTATCATTTGTATGAAGGAGGACTACTATTTTTTCTTTGTTTGTTAATTTTTCATCCAGCCACTTTGCTGAGACTGTTTATCAGCTGTAGGAGTTCTTTTGCAGAGTTTTGGTGTCACTTATTTACAATATCATATCATCTCAAGTAGTGATACTTCTTTCTTTCCAATTGCTTCTTTCTTGCCAACTTTTCTCACCTTAATCTTCTTTAGTTGTGTTATTGCTCTAGCAACAACTTCAAGAACTATATTGAAGAGATATGGAGAGAGTGGACAGTCCTGACCATGATTTTAGTGGAATTGCTTTAAGTTTCTTTCTCTTTAATTTTATGTTGCTATTGTTTAATGTATGTTGCCCTTACTGTGTTTAAGTATGTGCCTTGTATCGGTGATCTCTTCAAGACTTTTAACATGAAGGAGTATTGGGTTCTGTCAAAGTCCATTTTAGTGTATAATGAGATGATCATATGTTTTTTTTTCTTTCAGTTTGCTTATATGGTGGATTATATTGATAGATTTTCATATATTAAACCACCTCTGCATCCTTGGAATGAAACCTATTTGGTCATGGTGGTTGAAGTTTTTGATGAGTTATTGGATTAGGTTTAAGAGTATTTTATTGAGTATTTTTGCATAAAGGTTCATAAGGGAGATTGGTCTGAAATTCTCTTTGTTTAGTCCTTGTATAGTTTAGATATCAGGACAACTGTGGCCTCTTAGAATGAGTTTGGCAGTGTTCCTTCTGTTTCTATTTTGTGGAATATTTTAAGGCTATTGGTATTATCTCTCCTTTGAAAATCTGATAGAGCTGTGTCTCTGGTCCTGGGCTGTGTTTGGTTGGGAGGGTCTAATTACTGCTTCTATTTCCTTAGGGGTTATAGGAATATTTAGTTGTTTACAGGATCTGATTTAGATTTGGTAAGTTGTATCTATCTAGAAAAACATCCATTTTTTAAGTTTTTTAAGTCCTGCTTTTAATGCTGGACTTAATCAGTTTTTTAGTTTCTTCCATGTCTGTTGTTATGTCTCTCTTGTTATTACTGATTTTGTTAATTGAGATACTGTCCCTGCCTTTTAGTTAGTTTAGTTAAGGGTTTGTCTGTCTTGTTGCTTTTCTCAAAGAAGGACCTCTTGGTTTTGCTGATTCTTTCTATGGTTCTCTTTGTTTCTAATTGTTTGATTTTAGTTTGAGTATTTCCTGCTGCATACTCTTCAGTATATTTGCTTCTTCTTTTTCTAGAGCTTTCAGGTGTAAATTTAAGTCAAAAGAATGAGAACTCTTCGATTTCTTTATGAAGACATTTAATGCTATGAACTTTCCTCTTAGCACTATTTTCCTTGGGGCAAATACATTTGGGTATTTGTGCTTTTATTTTCACTGAATTCTAGAAAGTCTTTGATTTCTTTCTTTATTTCTTCTTTGATTGTTCAGTAGATGTTCAGTTTATATACGTTTATAAACATTCTATTATTTTTGCTGTTACTGAAGTGCAGATTTAAACCATGGTGATATAAAAAGAAGTAAGGGATTATTTCAATTTACTTGAATCAGTTGAGGCATGTTTTGTGACAAATTGTAAGGTCAGTTTTGGAAAAGATTTCATGAGGTGAGAAGAAACTGTATTTTTTTCTATGTTTGGGTGAAATATTTTGTAGATATATGTTAGGTTCATTTGATTCATAACCTCTGTTAGTTTCATTATTTATATGTTTAGTTTTGGTTTAGATGTCTGGTCCATTGGTGGCATGGGATGCTGAAGTCTTCCACTATTAATGTGTGAGGTTTGATGTGTGACTTAAGCTTTTGTAACAGTTATTTTATGAATGCATATACTCATGCATTTGGGGCATTGACGTTCAGAACTGAGACATCATCTTGGTGGATTTTCTTTTTGATGAGTATGAAGTGTACTTTCCCATCTCATTTGATTACTTTAGGTTGAAACTTTATTTTATTACGTATCAGAATGGCTAATTGAGCTTGTTTCTTGAGTCTATTTGATTGGAAAACAATTCTCCTGGTCTTTACTCTGAGGTATCGTCTATCTTTGTTGCTGAGTTCTGTTTCTTATATGTAGCAGAATGATGAATCCTGTTTACATATCCACTCTGTTAACCTGTGTCTATGTTGATGTTGAGAGATATTAATGAACAATAATTGTTTGTTCCTGTTATTTTGATATTGGTGTTGGTGGGGTATGTATGTGTATGTGTGTATGTGTGTGTGTGTGTTTCT
This sequence comes from Mastomys coucha, assembly GCF_008632895.1. Classification (NCBI taxonomy): domain Eukaryota; kingdom Metazoa; phylum Chordata; class Mammalia; order Rodentia; family Muridae; genus Mastomys; species Mastomys coucha. The sequence goes on along the minus strand of NW_022196897.1, from coordinate 28,482,452 downwards.
CTTCTTTTTGTTTTTTTGTAAAATTATTAGTTTCTTGGGTGTAGTTAGCATTTTTAGGTTGGCCTTTTTCTTCTAGTATCCTCTGTAGGGCTGTAAAGATATCAATGTGAAGATATTCTGTGTAAAGATATTGTTTAAATTTGGTTTTGTTATGGAATGTCTGATTTTCTCCATGTATGGTGATAGAAAGATTTGCTGTGCACAATAGTCTGGGCTGACATCTGTGGATTCTTAAGGTTTGCAAGACATGTGTTCAAGCCTTTCTGACTTTTAGTCTTTTTGTTGAAAAATATATTTATATATTACTTGGACTTTTTCCCTTGTAGCTATTAATATTTTTTATTTGTTCTGTCCATTTTATAGTTTGATTATTATGTGGTAATAGGATTTTCTTTTCTAATCCCATCTATTTGTTGTTCGGTAAGCTTCTTGTAAGTTTATATCCATCTATGTAAGAAAAAATTTTCTTCTATTATTTTTTTTAAGATATTTTCTGGACTTTTAATCTGGGAATCTTATCCTTCTTTTATTTCTATTTTTACATTTGGTCTTTTCGTAGTATCCCAAATTTCCTGGATGTTTTGGGTTAGAAACTTTTGATTTGGCATTTTCTTAGACAGATGTATCAATTTTTCCAGTGCATCTTTTATATCTGAGATTCTTTCTTTCATATATTGTATTCTTTTGGTAATAGTTGAGTTTGTACTTTCTGTTCTCTTTCCTAGGTTTTCCACCTCTAAGGTTGCCTCTGCTTGTGTTTTCTTTATTCCATCTAGTTCCATTTTCAAGTCTTGAATAACTTTATTCATTTCCTTCACCTGTTTGATTCCATTTTCTCATTTTTATAAGGGATTTATTCATTTCCTCTTTAATGACCTCTATCATCTTCATAAGATGCAATATAAGGTCATTGTCTTGCTTTAAGGTATGTTAGGATACCCAGGGCTTGCTATAGTAGGGGAGATAGGTTTTGATAGTGTTATATTTCCCTGGCTTTTGTTGATTTTGTTCTTGCATTGGCCTATAGCCATCTGGTTATCTTTGGTGTTAGCTGACCTGGTAGTCCCGGGTAGTAGCAGGCCTATGGGACTGCAGATAGAGCTTGTAGTCCTTAAAGACAGCAAGCCTTCAAGTAGGCAGGCTGAGCTGTGGCTCAGGGAGTAGAGTACAGATCTGGGATTGTAGGTATAGGTGTGGCCTAGAAGATGGAGCACAGAGGTGATGGGACACACCCCAAGGCTGCTGGGCTTTCCAGGGTCCCAGCAGGTAGTGGATTAGGTCATGGATATATCCTCTGTATGTCCTTAGTGACAGTAGGCTTCCTGAAATCCAATCTGTGCTGTGGCCCCAGGAATGTAGTACAGATCCAGGAATGCAGAGAGAGTGGGTGTTGTGTGAGTTTTACTGGGAATTTGTGAACAACTGTCTTTTCATCCCAAAGAAGGTACTAATGATAGGAAAAAATAAATGATTCCATATAGTTTGCTGGAGAATGGGTTTCTAAAGTTATTCATGGAGTATAGGTGAGAAGATAAGAAAGCTGCATCATAGATGGGTTCATGGCTCTAGCTACATTTGTAGTAGAGGATTGCCTCGTCTGGCATCAATGACAAGGAGGCCCTTGGTCCTATGGAGGCTTGATGCCCCAGGAGGAATACTAGAGAGGTGAGACTGGAGTAGGTGGATGGGTAAGTGTAGGAGTACCCTCTTAGAGGCAAAGGAGAAAAAGAATCAGATGGAGGGGGGGTTCTGCAAGGGAGACATGGAAAAGGGAAAATATTTGAAATGTAAACAAAAAATTACAATAAAAAAGAAAGAAAATAATAAAAAGCAAATGTTTAACCAAAAAGAAAAAAAAGAAAAAAAAGAAAAAAAAAAAGAAAAAAATTCCACCTTAAAAAAAACAAACAAACAAACTGCATCACAGATTATCCCACTACAGAATTGGTATGCAGACTCATAGAAGCTGCATCCCTGACTTCCCTGCAAAATTTATGAGCAGTTTTCTTCCTCTGCAAAGAGTACTCTCTTTTCAGGGAGTGTTTACTACATTTATAACCCTGGTAAGTGCAAGAGTGAATCATGTCACTTTCTGAGACTCCTGAGCCATGTGTGTTTCTGTAGCTCTCTGAATGGTACATCTAACCCTCTGTTTTGGAGATAATCCTACAATTTTGGGGAAATAGGAGTGCAATAATGTTCAGTGATTAAGTGTTTAATATTTTAAACACCTTCCAGAAATATATTTCTCGGGGCAGATGAATCACTTAGCAGTTAAGAGTACTTATTGATCTTTTAGAGGACTGAGTTTAGGTTCCATAGCCACATGTAGGCTCATAACCTTTTGAGGTGTAATTACAGTTATAGAAGATTCAACACCCTTTCCTGATCTATAGAGATATCAGGTATATCATACACATAGATGCATGCAGACAAATACACTTAGATGTACATTATCTTAAAATTCATTCCTAATAACATGCATGTTATTACATGTATAGATAGGCTGAGAAACCATATTTCTTCTTGCCCATATAACTTAGAATTCTCACTAAAAATGTCCAGAATTGTACAGAAATATATAAATCTGTGTTTTTCAAAGTTTATGAAGCAATGGTGCTTTGCTTGTTTCAGAGACTACAGTGGTATTATCATGAGAAGATCCATTCAGGGAAAGCCTATTTTTAAACCTAACTTAATATAATTTTTATAGTCTCATTCATAGATTTGGTTTGAGACCTCAAATTACTGAAAAGGCCATATTTGACTCATAGCATGATAATTTAAAAACAGGTAAAAAAGAATAATGTAATGTTTTATAGAATCAATATTCTCAATGTATGTCAGGAATCTATGTCAGTTGAGATGAGAAGGTAGATAAAGAGATACATGGATACATGGAATGCTAGATAAAGGTGTACCACAAATCCCTTCTATCTTTTCATATTGGCTTAATTTAAAAGAATTCTGAATAATACAATGATTTCTATACTTGTCATTATAAATAAGATACTTCAATATTTAAGCATATAATATCCCAATACTGGTTACTGCTCTAAGGAAGCAATTGGAATTTTATTGAAGAATGTCCAAAGGCGGCTCCTGTAATAGAATCCCAGGCAGTATTTGCTTAAGTTTGCCTATGTTCTAAGATATGTGCTGAATTAAGTTTATTTTTGGTTACAAAGTAGTGCCCCTTAAAGAAACACTTTATGTTTATCTGATGATTATTCAATATTCTGAATACTCAGAAGCATTGTCTATCCTTAGTGTTCTTAGAATTTCTCCAGACTTTTATAGATTTAGAACATTAGCCTTTGGATCCATTGACTTGAGATTAGTTATGTAGAATTATTACTTAACATTAAGGAAGACTATAAAAGGCAAAGAAAAAAGTTATAAAGGGAGAAAAATAAATACATGCTTTAGAGAATTTAAAGATAAAATTATCTTTAAAAATGATTATACAAGCAACTCTACCAGGGGCATTATATTGGCAAAGGAGAGTTGTCCTTACCCTGAGGTTCCATTGCTTCACAGTTGTGTTGTTTGGTTACCCTGAGGTTCCATCGCTTCACACTTGTGTTGTTTGGTAACGCTGTCTATAACTGTCTCTGCCCTCATTTTCTGAAGATCTGTACATTCTGGATATTTTCCCACCTACCCACTCTTCTCTGTTAATCTTTATGAACTAGGAAGTGTGTTCCTCCAACCTATTGCTCATTGTCATAAGTATTTCACTTTCTCTTGCATGATAAAACACTTTTTAATTGCAGCTAATTTTAGCATCTCTTTCACACCCTGTGCATTTTCCTCATCCTTTTAAATCACACTTTATACCTTTGAATGCTAATTGTTTTCTGACTTGTTTCAATTGTTTTGGCTGTCATGCTAAGCTATTTTAATTTACACCCTATATTCATACTTGTATACATACCCTTCTAGCAAGATATTAAAGTAAAAAGTTTTGCTGGGGAATTTTAAAATGTGGGACTAGTGATGTTCTCTGCTAAAAAGTGTTATTTTGGTCTGGATAAATAGTTTGAACATTTACAAAGAGTGCTGGTGATTATTGACCCAGGAAGAAACGCATTAGATAATGCAGTAAATGTGAAATATTAACTGGATGGCTCTAAGTTTTCCTACATGGAAGTCTTTGCCCTTGTCTACCTCTGGAAGGCTGATACTTTAATGACATCACCAGGATGCTTTAGGATCTGGGTTCAACTGAGTTTTACTCCATTGACAGAATATTTGATAATATTCAAGAGAAAAGTCAGAAACATTTTTCCTCCTTTCTCCCTCTATGCCAAATTAATCTAACAATGGACATTCCTATTCATGGGAGGTTCATTTTCTCTCAGCTGTGTTTTTAGCAGACTCTGATTAGAGATAAAGGAAAAAATCTATACTTTATTCATGCCTACTACACTGTAGACAGTGCTTTCGATAAAATGACTGTGTTTGCCTCAGAAAAGCTTCATGTTGTGATACAGATTGTTTAGAACACAAGGAGGAAGGCAAATGTTCCTAAAAAGTATGTCAAGTGTAGAAGTGCATGCTCTCAAGGTTGATAGCATTGCAAATAAGACAATTGTAAGAGTATATACTATATTAGGAAAGGACACGATCAGTTAGGCTTGATTAGAAAGGTTGGTCACCATTACAGTATAAGGAGATTAGTCTTTCAAATGTATGAATTTATAAAGAAAGAGCCAGCTTAACCTTATCAGGTAATTTTATTCAGGTATTTCTAAATAATACACAAGGCATAATCAATAAATGCATATGGCATAATACATAAAATATGAACAAAAACCAATCATGATCTTTAGTTCTCCTTTAACTTGATTACGTTGTAAAAGTATCCCATAATCTGCTGATGGTTCTATCTAACTTTCTTTTACCTTAGAAACTTAAAAAGTCTATATAAACATTTCTAGCTTATAAATTGAAAGGCTGTGAGTTTTCTGGTTATTTCTTATTGCTGTATAGTTACCATGACCAAATTGACTTGTAAAAGAAAACAGTTATTGGGACTCACAGTTCCAGAGGGTTAGAGGCCATGACCACCATTAAGTGAGCATGGCAGCAGACCTGCAAGCATACACTAGAACAGAAGCTGAGGCCTTACATATGATCCACAAACAGGAGGCAGAAAGAAAGAGAACTAGGAACCTCAGAGCCCACCCTCAATAACACACCTCTTCCAATCAGACCATACCTCCTAAACATTCCCAAGTTGTTCCACCAAGTGGGAGACAAACAGTCAATATATGAGCATATGGGGGCATTCACATCCAAACTGCAACATAGATGTAAAACAATGACTAAAAAATAGAAATTGAAGGTAATAAAGCAAGAGGACTTGAGTGAAAATCCACAACACACACATAAAAAACAGTAATTCTAGAATAAAACAGTTGTGCAGGTGAAGGTCCAGATCTCTCTAACCAACCATTATAAAGTCAACTTCAGTTTAGTGAGAAAACCTCTCCCAAAAACTAAGGGGGAAAGTAATAGAGAATACACTACCTTACCATTGTCCTCTGGTATCTGCATGCATTTACACACATGCAATACACACACACAGGCAAACCTACCATGCTAACCACACATAAAAAAGGGTCAGTAAATAATAAAAGTAGTACTTGAATGCAAAAAGTCATTCCTACAGGAGAAATAAGAGGCTAATCAGAACCTGTTAGTAGAATATCTACTTGGTATGGTGCATCAAATAAAGGGAATTCTGCTGGCATCCCAATGTACCCTCCATAACACTATGGCGTTTTTCAAAAGGAAACTTTCTTTTAATTTTTGTTCCTCTGTATTCAAAGTCAAATAAAAAAAGTGAAATTAGGGTACTGCTATTAAGAACCATACTCATTTAGCTTGTTAGATGCTATCCAGAAGTGAGTAGTCTAAAATTTTATGACAATGTTTCAAGCAGCAAGGCTTGCATCAATGCCAGAAGCACACCCTGGTGCCATCTTTTCACTTTTATCTTTGGTATAATATAACTATGGATACTCTCCAAATTGACTGACACAGAAAACTATAAAAACTGTGATATTACTCTTTGTTATTTTGTTATCTTACTTTGATATTACTCTTTGCCAAATATCAATTATATTCTTCTGAAATATTTAGTTGATTAAATGAGAATTAGAAGCCTAGTGCTTGAGCAGAATGCTGGAAACATTTCAATAGACAATGCCAATGCCATTGAAGAAAAACAACTGTAGTAAGGATTTTAAACATATAATATTCATCGATTAAGCTATAGACCATCTATAATTTCCAGTTTTCTGTCTTTTTTGTGCCTTTTAAATGCCTAAGATAAAACATCACTTAAATTTACTTTTCTGATTGCATTCTTATTAAGACATAGAGTCATGTATAATATATACATTTATGTTATATTTGTATTTAAATGATAGATACATAATTTGGAGAAAATATTTCTACTGTTACCCCTAAATTCTTCCATATTGCTTTGTTGGAGTTTTTTCAGTATTCCTCTTATACCTTCTCATTCTGGGATGATAGTTTGTCAGCTCAATTAATTGTCTAATTTCATTGTAAAATATCTTTCTTAGTGCTCGTGTGTGTGTGTGTGTGTGTGTGTGTGTGTGTGTCACAGTTAAAGATATTTTACATTTATACACATCCATATTTAATGTATGTGTGCATATATACATCTCTCTATATATACATATATATATATGTATAGTGTAAAATATATAGGCAAACAAAGTAAGTATTAGATTCATATACAATATGCTTAGTTTATTATGTGGAAATACAATGTTAAATTCAAATATGTTTTATGTGATCAATGTAGGTTGAAATCTTCTATGTTAATTGAGAAAACCACTACACTAATTAATTTATACTTGTCATTTAGCAGTTAATATATGCTGCAATTATTTTCATCACAATATAAAGAAACAACCCTTTCTGAGGAGATCCAGACCCAACACATGAATCTCACACTATATGGTGAAGGAGTGTTTTATCTTGAGTTACCATCTTTTGGTTGATTTCTGTTGGCGTGTTTTGTGGCCCAGACAGTGTCCTGGTTCCTGAGAAGGCCAGCTTGATGAGCTAGGTCAGATTAGATGGATTGATACAGTTTCTTCCCTGTAAGCATAGTTTCTTATTGTGGCTTCTTTTCTATGTACACAGTGGCAGTGTTTGATCGTATTTGAGAAGAAAGTATATTTACCAAGTGGGAGACTTAGAATTTCATTTTAAAGCAAACAGTGCCATTCTGTACTTCAGTGCCAAACAGGAAATTGAAACAAAAAGAAAGACAGTTTGACAAAATAGACTACTTTCATTTTGACCTGAATTTTCTATGTTCTCAGTACTTTTAACTACATGTCATCCACTGATTATAAGATGTTGCTTTGCTGAGATAATAGACTTTTTAATTTTTATCAAATTGGATGAGTGTACACTCACAGGCTACCCATATGGTTCTCCCCTTCTAATCAAACACTAATTGTTAGTCATGGTTAGCAAGCACCTTTATGGGCTTAGCCATTTCAAGGGCCCTGATGCCCACAAATTTCTAAATAATAAAATTTCTAAAGATGGTCATGCTTAATTAATTATCCAGTAAATTGCCAATATCTGGAGATCATTAGAACGCAATGCAGGCAGGTTATTAAGAAAGCATGAGACATGAATCTTTGGTTTTCTTGTTCTTCCAGTTTCATCTTCCTAAGTGCAGCACAAGTATGGTGAAGTGCTGGGATCTTAGCAGGAGAGAAATTATTCACATTCAAAAACCAGTGACTCATTTTGACTACCTCTTCTTTGCATGAATAAGTATTAGAAGAATAATACTTCATAATAGAGTTTTGGCAATATTAGATAAAATAAAGTATATAAAACTTCACAACAGAGTTTTGGCAATTTTAGATGAAATAAAGTATATAAAGTTATTACCCTACTGCAGTATTGCTATACTCGGTTTTCTTTGTATTTAGGACTAAAAGATGTTTGTTGAACTAAGAAATGCTAGTTTAGGATAGTTCTGAAGTGCCCAGGTACTTAGTAAAATTAACTGCCAGTTAGTTCTGAGTATTGGGAATGATTATACTACTTTCAATATACTAGTTGTTGCTAGTTTACCAATTTTTACAATAACTGTCTTTCCACAGAGGTTAACTGAATCTCTGTAGACTGGGAGTTTAAAGTAATGATTAACTTTGAGCCTATAGTAATGATATAATTAATTTCTTCAAGTTCAAAGATATATAAATTGGATATTTCTATGAATTTTGAAATATATATGACAGGTTGGGAAACTTTAAAATATACCATGATTCACCCAATTGCTACTTTTTTTGGCATTTAAAGCAGAGGAAGGACACTGGAGTAGTTTGTATACATAGGTTATGTGATTCTTTATGGTGAAGTGTGCTTCTCATTTTTCTATTCAGTTGGACTTATCTTATTTAGACATGTGTTCTGTCTAAATAACACAAGTTACATGGAGTGGTAAGTTCCAAGGACAAAAGGAATTAACATCAAGAATTCCTAATGCCTAATGTTTCTGAAATTCTCTGAAATTCTACCTTTTTTTCATATACACAGTATCTTGTCCAGGTATATTTCTTTATAGAACCCTGATAACAAATGACTTAATGTGAAAATTTTTTAATTTCATTTTCTTTCTATTGTTTGTGACTGAATTATAGTAAATTCTCAGATTCTATTTGATTTATCTTATACACAATACAAGAGAGTTTTAAAATGTCTACTTTTTTGACACACATTTATTGCACTTTAAAAAGATGCCTTATATTTCTATGAACATGATAAATTATACTGAAACTCTGATATTTTTCCAGTTGCTACTAAACATGTCAAACATTAATTTTCAGTCACTAAAATCTAATAATGAAAAAATAGTATTGCCATAACTACATTAGTTAACTTTCTCTTAGAACATTAAATAGTTAAACATCCAACATATTAGCATTTTGTGCATATCTCAAATTTTTCTTTTTCTGAAATTATTTGATAGCTTGAGAATTCAGAAGCTGAAAAAATCTATCATTTGCAAAATATTTTGTGACTGAAGAATTTGAACATATAACAAATAATTCTTCAACAAAAAATTCTTCTCAAAAAGAGAAACCTGTTCATCACCAAAAGATTTATTACATTTATTTGCCACCAAGACTCTTAATCACATTGTGATGGTCAATCAGTGTTTACATTTAAATCTTCATTTATAATAAATGCATAATTAAATAGTAATTGAAATCATCAGCCAAATCACTTTATATACGCTTTCCTTCAATCTTACATCAACTTCAGATAAAAACAAGCATAAAATCTCAATGACTTAAATGAACTAAAATGCTTTATAGTTGTTTCATGGCACTCTACTTTCAGATAGTAGACATTCCATCTTTGAAATGTGATGTAATCATTTTATGTGGCAGAAGCTAATCAATGAACTTTAAGGAAGAAATGCAAAACCTACTGTATGAAGTATAAGCAACACACACATACACACAGAGAGACAGAGACAGAGACAGAAGGGGGGAAGTAGATGTGGAGAGAGAGAAGAATGAGAGAGAGAGAGAGAGAGAGAGAGGGAGGAAGAGTCTTCATATTTTGAATCTTTCAATATTGGATATTACTCATTTCCTATACTGGTGGGCTTGATAACATTCATTTTCTATCCAGTTGTTAAACCAAGCTAAATATGAGCATAGTGAACCCTGGTGCATTCTGTTTTGCATTCTCTTAGCCAGTAATAAAGAACCTTGCCAACCTGACAGGTTGTCATAGCAATTATTCCAAAGCTCTGTAGCTGTAGTATCTGCCTGCCCATGTAGTAATGAATATTTTAACTGGCAGTCTTCCAAGACTGAACATTAATCTTACCATCTCCTATTACAGTCCCTAATCAAGATATTCCAGGGGTGATTGCACTAACATTGTTTGAAGACTACATCTACTGGACTGATGGGAAAACCAAGTCACTCAGCCGTGCCCATAAAACCTCTGGAGCAGACAGACTTTCACTGATTAACTCATGGCATGCCATCACAGATATCCAGGTGTATCATTCTTATAGACAACCCGATGGTAATTATTCTTTCCATGGTTTCCATAATGCATCAACATCTTTCAGTAACATTTCATTTTTTATTATTTCAAGATTAAGTCTAATTTCATTCTTGATAAGAATGATCTGCTTCCATTGTTTAGCTTTATCTTACACGATAAAGCCAGTTCATATCAAGTACTTCTATTGCAGCATGTGATTAGATGCTCAACAATAACATAAAGATTTATTGATTTGTTCAAAATCATACTAAACTGAGTTGAAAACAATGTACGTAGTCAGAGAAGTGAAAGATTACATCATTAGAATAATTCATTACTATAGAGCTACAGGGTGCTTAGTTTCCAGAACTCTGGCTACAAAGAATTCTATTTCAATAGTTTGGGATACTAAAAATGGAAATATTTAATGGGCCTCATAGGATACTACAAGACCATGTGGAATAAATGTCTGACTGCTTTCCTGTACTAAAAGGCAAAACTTCATGCTTTTTGTTGTAGTTCATTGTTTCATTGCTTTATTTTACATTTATATTTCTGAACATATGTATTATTTCATCCCAAATTCTTCTAGTCTTTGTTTACCTTCTTGATGAGTGATTATTTTTAGCTAACATGCTTGTTTTTGTAGAAACCATTTAAAATTAATGAAATCAGAGATTGATTAGCATTCATAAAATATATTCATAACTTTAATAGCAGCAAATCATAAAGGTTTATTCGACTATAAATTATATAAATTTGAACATTCAGTCTCAAGCATCGTATTACATTTCTGGTCTTGATAATTGTGTTTTGCTGTGTATTTCTCGTCCTTAGTCTCCAAACATCTTTGCACAGTAAATAATGGCGGTTGTAGCCATTTGTGCCTTTTAGGCCCTGGGAAGACCCACACCTGTGCATGTCCTACCAACTTCTACCTTGCAGCTGATAATAGAACTTGTTTATCCAACTGCACAGCCAGTCAGGTGAGTTGAGTTCTGAAATTATCTACTGTGTCATTTGTGTGTGTTGTTATTAATATTTAGCCTGAGTTTGCTTAAAGCCATAAGAAAGATAAAAACTAGTTGTTTTGTTATTATGTACAGTAAAATAACTGATCATTCTAGGAACAGACTAACACTCATTCAATGACACTAGTCATGGAATAAGGGAAAAACAATTTAATGCAAATGCTTAGACTAGGACTTGTAGCATTAGAGAGCAAATAGAGGTTAGAATATAAACGAAAGGAAAACAAACCAATTGTACCAAGATTCAGAGAAAATTATGACTACAATCCTCTAAGAGTGGGACTACAGGATTGGGGGCACTTTATACAGGTCAAGAGGAATTGTGATAAAGGAAAGATGTAGTAAAGATGGATAGAGTTTAAGTAATCAAGTTAGATTCTGGATAATAAACCTTGCTTCACCATCAAACTCTACAAACTTAAAGAAAGGATAAATTGAATGAAGAATGATTGGCTTTATTTAATATATAATAAATGTAAGTTACATGTGAAACACCTATGAAAATTTGCTTATTCTCTTATTCTCAATGATGTTATTCCAGAAAAAATCCTACTTAGTGGTAATTAATATGAAGTTAATTTTATTAATTTTATTACATTTTTATAAAGTAGTCATATGACACTAATATCCACACATTGTTACACTAGAGTCAATATCTTGTTTGATTTGAGATCAAGATGATAAATAAGGCAAATATATTTCTTTAAAGAGTAAATTTATTCTTTAAATTCTATGCTTAGATTTGGCTCATTTTTGGCAACCAATGGAAACATGCTTGCCAAAGATTTTATTTTCAGTTGAGCTTCTCTGAAACCGAGAAGCCAGTACCAGCTCAACTCACCTCTGCATGTCTGAATTCAGAGCTGAACTTACCACACATGAAGTCAGTGTTGGTAGATATTAAGGGCATCTGCTGAATGGAACACAATCAGGCTACTCCCCTGGTTCTGCTTCATCCTCATGGGATCATCTGGGTTTGTTTCTTAAGTTTTCTGGTGTCTTTTGTCATCTTTTAATTTGGTTAATTACCTTAATCCATTTTCTGATGCTATGTAACAGAATTCCATAAACCTGTGAATTTATAAAGAAGCCAAATTTATTGCATATTTCTGGTGGCTCTTAAGTCTAAGATCAAAGTGCTACAACTGGCGAAGGCAAATGGTGAGCAATTTAGAGAGCAATGTAAGAGAACACAAGTCATAACACTCTCATTATGTATGCCTTAGTAATTATATTTTCATGACTTATTTTATTTTGTGGTGTGGGGAATGGGGTCTTTGGATAAACTCTTCCAGGTGACCTCAGTATGCTGTTGGCTTTGGTAGTAAGAGTGGACCATTGGGTGGGACTTGAGGAGCATACTGTTTTAGGTTTCTGTTTCAGCACTGAATTTTGCTCTTTCTTATGGATTTTGCAGGAAATGATTCTTCTCCACAGATAACATATCATGCTTTGGAACTGGACCCTTAACAGAAGCTAGATGACTTGGTTTTAGAAAGTCCTTATCTAGTTCATTTATCTGACAGCAAGGTCGTCTGGAAATATTCCTCCTTGCCCTAAATTTACACAGATATCAACATGCTTCTCCAGGCTCCTCACCAAATCAATTGCCCTTCTTTAAAAACTAAGTTTATTTTCATTAGGCTCCACATAATATCAGAATATTTTACAATATTACCTTTGCATTACCTTTCCCATCAATATCTGTTTTCCTTCCTTCAATTCTGAAGTTTGGATCACAGTGACTATAGGCTTAATGACTTCTACATTTTGGTTTGATTTCCATTCTCTGCTGTTTCTGTACTAGGTGTTCTTGTTCAAATATTCCCAAAGACTTCTTTAAACATATTTCCATAGATCTCTTTAGGAAATAGGAATAGATAGGTATGGAAGAGAGGAAGGGATAGGAGGATTAAGGAAGGGATTATGAGAGAGAACACAGGGAAAGACAGCTAAAATTAAGGGGTAGCATGGAAACCTAATGTTTAGTCTGCATCCATACTGATGCAGACTAAAATATATGCATATATGAAGGGTATTAAAATGAAGTCATCAAATACTGGGGTAGACAGAATCCCAAATTGCCATGTCTTATCACAAAACAAACCATCAATAACAGGACTGGGATAAGTCTAATAGAGTAGATGGCCAAAGGAACTGTATTAGTCAGGGTTTCTATTCCTGCACAAACATCATGACCAAGAAGCAAGTTGGGGAGGAAAGGGTTTATTCAGCTTACTTCCACATTGCTGTTTATCACAAAGGAAGTCAGGACTGGAACTCAAGCAGGTCAGAAAGCAGGAGCTGATGCAGAGGCTATGGAGAGATGTTTCTTACTGGCTTGCTTCCCCTGGCTTGCTCAGCCTGCTCTCTTATAGAACCTAAGACTTCCAGCCCAGGGATGGCACCACCCACAAGGGGCCCTATCCCCTTGATCATGAATTGAGAAAATGCCCCACAGCTGGATCTCATGGAGGCACTTCCCCACCTAAAGCTCCCTTCTCTGTGATAAACCAGCCAGTACAGGAACATCCCCTTGGCAATCCCCAAGCAATCCATACTTTTGCCAAAGCTATAGGTTGATCTCAAAAAAATGATGGCATGACCCTTTGATAAAGACAACACCTACACACTTCATTAAATACAGAAATGTCAAGCTGGTAGCTCCATAGACCATTTACCCTTTCACTCCAGCTTCTTTGGTACAGGAAAATACTTAGCATATTGTTTAAGGGGAAACATATATACCAAACCAACCACAAATCCTTTATCTACAATGGTGTACTACTTGAAAGTGATGCTAAAACAACAGTAATACAAATCTTGTGGGAGTAATAAATGAATAACTGATCTGACTTAAAGCTTAATCCAGTAGATGGAACCCATACCTGGCACTACTGCTTAGGTGACCAAGAACCTGAGAACATCTGAATACCTAAGGCAAAGCCAAATAATAGTGGACTAAGCAAAAGAAAGAAAAAAATGTAATGATTAGATGACTCCTAATGATATGTTGCTATACTCACATATCTGTGCCTTGTTGAAAATATGCCATCATCAGAGAAGCTTCTTCCTATAGCAGATGAAAATAAATACAAAAACACACTGCCAGACAATACTCAGAGAGCAAGTGTTGCAATACTCAGCCTTAAATGGGATGGACTCTCACATCACTTCTCTCCGAGCTCAAGGCACCCTACAGAATAAGAGGGAGAAAGAAAGTAAAAGCCAAGGGCATAGAGGACACCAAGAAAGTAAGACCCTATAAAACACCACTAGCAAAGCTCACGTAAATGAACAGAGAGTGGAGCGATATAAAGAGGGTCTGCAGTAGCCTTCACTAACTCCTTGGAGTGATTACCAGCCTTTAGTAGGGTTTTTATAGGATTCTTGAGTGTGTAAATGAGTGGCTCTCTGATTCTTATGCCTTTTCTTCAGCTCTATTCCTTCTCTTGGTTTGTCTTCTCCAATTTCAATATGGTGGTTTTGTTTTTTTCCTATTATATTATATTTTATTTTTATATTTTAAGAAAATGAAGGAATTAGTAAAAACTAAGCCACTGTGGTCAAGGTTAACAATTGAACTGTCATTTATATGTCCTAACATAGAAAAAAGTCAATTTTTCTCCATTTTTCTTGAATAAGACATGCCTCATATTCAAAAGTTGTTGACCAACATATGAATTTCACAGTTTTTTTTTGTGTGTGTGTGTGTGCTTTAATTTGTTTATACTTTACAATGATTTTTGTTTGTTTTTGTTTGGGGTTTTGTTTTGTTTTGTTTTCTTGAATTCAGGGACTTGTATTGGGTTTTTATATGTCTTTTAGAAAGAGCTTAAAGTTTGATGGGTAGGGAGTGGAAAAAAATTGGAAGGATTGGGTTAGAAAGAGAATATGATCAAATTAAATTAATGTTAAAATAGTTTTAAATAACAAAAATATAGTAGAAAATGAAAATGTCTCCCAATCCAAGTCCTCAAATTTGGCTGTTTAGTTGATCCAGTGGCAATTTACTTCCCGTTTGGGGGGATTTTAAAGTGAGGTGGGCTCAGTTAAACAGTGTCTGAATCCTCCTGAGATCCATACCTTTCACCAACATCTGTTAGCTCTAATTCCTTCACTTTTTGAGGGAAAGAGCCCCATTGTGCTGCTCAGGACTCCACTCTGCCTGCCTTCTTTCACCTCTACATGAATATCAAATAAGTCTCTGTGATTAGTACTCAGCCCATCCTCCCTGGTAGGTAGTTTTAAAAAGCTTTGTTCTCTAGTTTGGGGGTTGTGGATACAGCAGAATTCTTTGACCTGGAAATTGTAAACGCCCATTTACTGTTCAAGACTAGGGGCACTTCTATGCTTTCCTGTTTGATACACAAAGTGTCATCCTTGGATTCTGTTACAGGAATATTAAAAAATGAATCCAGTTTTGTTGAGTATAGGCTTTTGTAGTAGGTTCTCATGATTTTCTGGATTTCCTCAGTGTCTGT
>NW_022196897.1:28444650-28463471 GCF_008632895.1 Mastomys coucha | reverse complement strand
AAAAAAAAAAAAAAAAAAATTAATCCACCCCGCAAACTCTCTCTCCCGCCGGACCATGTTCTAGCACTGGTACCATCCGGCCACAACACTATGTCCCAGTGGGCTCTTCCTATTTTTTCCCAGCTAACGGCAACATCTTGCTCACATGCAATGCTTTACACACCCCCACAATCATTCATCTAACGCCTAGTACCCAGTAAAGCATGACTCTTAAGGCTTAATTATCTAATCAGGTTTATATAATAACAAGATCACAATTACAAAATGCCAATACAATAATTTCAGTGTCAAATGATAAAGACAATGTTTTGACCCAATTAATCTAACTGTGTAAAAATCTTAGCCTGGTTGTTATAACCACATAGGGTCTGAATGGTCATCTTCCTCTGTCTCCATGATCTTCTCTACCTTCCTCTCTCTGCTCTTTTTCCTCCTCAACTTCTAGCTTCTCCTCTCTATTCCTGTCTAATCACAGGTCTGTCACTGCCCTTATGTGATTGGACAGAGAAATGCTGCAACAGGATTCTATCTCTTGCTTACTTTCTTTAACGAAATTAATAGAGAGTACTCCCCTTCTCTCATTTATTTCCCTTAGCTACCCTTCTTCCTATAGTTTTCAAAATTACTGGTGATTACACCCACTCAAATAGTTAATTCGCCATCACGAACAACATCACAGTCATAGTTCACTATATAATTAGTGTACCATGGTGTGCTTTGAGTGAGGAGAGCATAAATAGCATCTACACGTCTCAAACTTGAATGGGGCGAGAGGGAGAGACAGCTCCACTTGCTCCAGGCTCACTGGACTGCTCCTTAAGTCCAAGTGCAAGGTGTGGGTTAAAGTGGGGTCCTGTATCAGCTCCTACTTGGCCTGCTCAGAGAGGCAGGACATGGGGGTTTTGATCGCTTATTCCCCACTCTGTGGCCAGGCAGGCATCAGCTGTAAGAGGCTGTGGCTCCAGGGTTGGGGAAGAACAATCAGAGGTCTGACAGACTGCCTGAATTACTGGGGGTGGAATAAGGGGGGAGACCAGCATGTAGGCCCAGGACAGCAGGTTCTCAGACTCTTGGGCACCATAGACACTGTTGGATGAGTTGAGAGCGGAGCTGGCTCTAGCCCAGGGCTGAAGACAAAAGGGTGGGAGGAGAGCTCTGGCTGGAGAGAGTCCTTGGCTTGTTTGGTGGGCAGCTTTGCTTGGTGGAGTCAATGGCTGGGAGTGCAGCCTCATGTGGGAGATTAGACAGGGCTCCTTAGAGGAAGACCTGCTCCATTGTTCCCCAAGGCGGATCACAAAGAGAAGAAACAGTCAATGTTTTTTTGTTTGTTTTTTGTTTGTTTGTTTTCTATTCTGATTTTTTCCTTGGATATTTTCTTTATTTATATTTCAAATGTTTTCCTCTTTCCAGGTCTCCCCTTCAGAAACCTCCTATCATATCCTCTCTCCCCTGCCTCTATGGGGGTGCTCCCCGACCCACCCACTCCCATCCTCCCGCTCTGGTATTCCCCTACACTGGGGCATTGAACACCAGTCAGGGTTTTAAGGCATTTATTGCCTTGGTGGCGAGTTGTGATGAGTAAAACCGTACACTACTTCTCTGAGGTTAATTACCTTTTGCAGGGAGCAGTGTCTTGGAAGGAGAGCTTAATTGGCTAAGCCTTTCAAGTCTTTAGGTACCTCATTAAAGTGGAGATCTGTCTTTAGGCTACATGATCTGTGGTCACATCCTCTACCTGTGGAAGGGTTTGGGGCGTTGCCCTTACATGACTGATGGCCACAGAATTATGGAGAGCTGAGGCCTCTTGTCAGGAGCCTGGTGTCTAGGAGCGTGGCAAAACACCTACCTTTCCTTGCAGGATTACCTGCTGGCTCACCTGGGTTTTAAACCTATCTCAACCAGAAGCCAGGCTGCCTTTAAAGCCAGAAGCCAGGCTGCCTTTAAAGGTCCCACAGGAAGGGGTGGGGCTGTCTTCTTTTATATTTTTATTTTTAATGTGGTTGTATTTTATATTTTTTATTCTAAATATTATTGAATTTAAATATGAAAAAATGAAGTCTACAGGTGAAATAGAAGAAATCTAAAAGTAAAATGTTAGTTATCATTCAAAGTAATGTTAACATGCTTTATTATAGTTTCTTTTACTTAAATTCCCTTTATGTTCTTAAGATTGAAATGAGAGCAGAATCTCATATTATATGTAATTCCCACCGTTTATTATTTAAGTCAAATATATTTAGTGATTTTAAATATGTATTAGAAATTTCCCCTTCATAACTGGGAATACTTTGAAGTTACTCAGAGGACATGGAATCCTCTCACATATATGCTTTGATATACTGTAATGACTGGAAATATTTAATGTTCAGGGCAATTGCCTTCAGACTTAGCCTCATCTCCCCAGAGTGTCGACTGTCTATAAAGGTATTTTTCCTCTCTGGTAACTTATGAAAAACACAACAGACATGACCACAGGCTAAGAAAATTATAGAAAATCAGTTGAATAGAAATATTTCCCCTAAGGCTAGTAATTTTCTATCCCTTCCCAAATTACTACAAGAATAAAATTCACTCTTGTATTTATAATTCTATCCAGAATCAGCTCCGTGCTATCTGGACTCATTCAGCACTTGCTAACAACAGAGACTTTCTTACTAAAGCAATTGCATTTTAAATTAACAAACAGATTTTATATCCATTTCTATTAAAGATAATTGAACCAAAGCAAAATTTTCATGTTACAGTTTTCCATGCCAAGTCCTTTG
The DNA here is from genome assembly GCF_008632895.1 of Mastomys coucha. Lineage (NCBI taxonomy): Eukaryota > Metazoa > Chordata > Mammalia > Rodentia > Muridae > Mastomys > Mastomys coucha. The sequence goes on along the minus strand of NW_022196897.1, from coordinate 28,460,706 downwards.
CATGAGAATTAATGTATGATATTTCAGAAATAAAATCACTTTTACAAATGAATTCACTCAAGGTTTCCAAATCTGAATTAATATAAGCTTGCTTTTTTAAAAAATAAAATAAAGAAGAAGCTGGGTGTAGTGGCATGTACCTTTAATTCAAGTGGTTGGGGGGGCAGAGGAAATTTCATCTATTTGAGGTAAATGCCAATCAGGTATACATAGCAAATTCCAACACAGGCAGAGCTACACGATGAGAACACGTCTCAAACAAGTAAAAATTATAATTTGATGGCCAGAAAAGATTGACTACATTTGTTTATTACTTACTTTTAGTGATTTATTGTCACCTATTAGAGACATGGGTTCTCTGTTTCCAAAATTTGCTTTCTTTTCATTTAAATATTAGTAAGAAGTAAATTGTTGCACTGCCCCATGATCACTAAGTATCAAATTGACTGAGCCTTTGAGTTACTGTGAATAATTGTACAGACGTGAAGCTAGCATTAAACTCAGTTTGTGGCATGGAATTCTAAGTGGGTAAAATGTTTGCCTCATGTATAGATCAATCCCCAGTGTCACCTTAACATCTGATGTGGAAGATGCTTAGCTATATTCTCACATATGGGTTGTAGAGGCCAGAGGAACAGAAGTTCAAGGCCATACTCAGCTACTTAACCAAGTTTTATGGAATCCTGTGCTAAATGAGACAAAACAAAACCAAACAAAACCAAAAAAGACAAATGAGTAAACAGTTTTATGCTCTGACCTACTGGTCCCACTGAGGGTCAGAATGCCTTCATCATATGAAAAGTAAGCTGTGACTTCTTGAAGTTTCTCTTAATAAGCCCAATTGCCTATAAGCCAATATTGCAATGAAAGAATGGCAGCTACTATTTTCCTTAATCATCTTCTCTTTCATAGTTAATCCAAAAGTCATGGTTGAATTAAATTTTCCCAATCCACCTTTCTACAATTTGCCTTTCCCATGGCTACTTTAGGCATTTTAAATGGAAGGATTTGTAAACAAATAGCATTTGACTTTGGAGTTTTCAGTGAGTAGAATGTTAACATTTCATATTAAAATTTATTACATAAATATCTTCTGTGTTTCTTTTTACCTTTTCCTTTTTATTCCTTCCTTCCTTCCCTCCTTCCTTTCTTCTTTCTTTTTGTCATATTTTTGATCCTAGTACTTGGAAGTATTATGATGAGTTCAAGGTTTGTTCTGGCTACTGAGTTAGTTCCTGCTTTAAGTATAAACAAAACAACAAGTGAATAAATACACCAATGAAATAAAATCAACAGAGACTATTTCAGCTTAATCTGTCCACCTTTAATGTAAATTCCCTCTTCTTACCTTTCGAAATCATACACATTTAAAGCAGTTAACATGAATTAGTTGTTCATATAATAGGTTCTATTAAGAAATTTTCATACACATATAATTGTTTATAATTGTTCTCTGGGCATACTACCTTCTATTGTATATGTTTTCAAATAATTCTAATATTTGAAAAAATAACTGTACTGAAGTAGTCTTGCAGAAATAACAATATTTATGTAGGCAGCTACAAATTCTGATCTTTGGTAGTTGTGGGTTTTTTGTTTTTTTTTTTTCTTGTTGTTTGAGAACATTCATAAAATTACAGTATTGTGATTATTCAGCTGGAAGAATCTTCCAGGTTTACCTATACACAGTATCTGAAGAATGAAAGCTGGCATGATTTTTGCTGAAGTCATGAAGATTATTATGTAATTCTCTTCAATTAAATCAAATTTATTTAATTATTTGATGTTGATATCTCTTCCTGATAGCCTTGGTCATTTTTACCTTGTTTAGTATTTGACAGACATTATCTATATGGGACTAGATAAATGTTTGAGACTTTTATGGCCATTCTCTGTAATAGCTACTTACCTGACCTATTGTGAGTGAAACAGCTATTGAGACAATATGGAAATGCATGAGCCTGTTTGGAGGCATTGTAAGTCAACCAAGGGTGACAGTTACCCAGGATTTAACACCCAGGATGTTCTGAGCAGTGAAATTTCCTGGCTGAATGTGTTGAGGTTCATTCATTCTTTCCTCATTGTTTAATCTCTAAGACCATGCATGCTCATAATTACAGTATGCCAATATGTGCGGCTGACCAGGTTGTACATGAATCCTTCTTATACATGTGTTATGCTTATCAACATTCTCCCCCATTGTTTTTTTAAGTTTCGATGCAAAACTGATAAATGCATCCCTTTCTGGTGGAAATGTGACACTGTGGATGACTGTGGTGATGGATCTGATGAACCTGATGACTGTCGTGAGTATTCTGAACATCTGGTTTAGATTTTAAAGTTCTTAACATTCTAGACTTGTAGATGTAGACTTAGACTAATGTATTTTTTCATAAACTCCCATCTTTGACTCCCATCTTTGAAATAGGAAAGTTTTAACTTGGAATTCTTTAAACTATGTAAAGAGAAATGATTGCAATGCCTTTGTTTTGTCTATAGTTTTTGTTTGGTTGGTTGTTTTTTTTTGTTTTGTTTTGTTTTGTTTTGTTTGTTTTTTTTTGGGTTAACAATGGTCAGTAATACAGAAATTGCTATGATATTTGCCAAATATGAAAGGCAAATGGGAAAGACATAGAAATCCTTTTACATATAATAGATAGAAGCTTGTATCTTCTCTGTCACTATCGAAAGCTTAAAAATTCTTGAGGAGTCAGACTTTTCAATGCTAATTTTTATTTACTGTAAGATTTAATCTGCCCTTATCAGCTACAGTAAAATGGATCCTGAGTGTGATTGCTGTGGTTACAGCTTCTAAGTTAGCAATCATTGCTCACTTAGGTGGTGATGGGCAATCAGAAGTCTCTCTGGAAATCCTATTATAGTTCACTACGTAGGTCACTTCAATCCTTCGCTGTCAAGGTGAGGATACTTACAGTCAATCCCAATAACTCCTACTATGTCTCAGTGCGTGGTTGTCCTGACTTTGATTTGACAATTGAGCCATGAGTTGTCCTTGATTGGCCTTGACAATAGAGTTTCAAGATCCTAAGGCTAGCACTGAAGAGAGGGACTATTGTCTAAGTGAAAGGCAGTTATTTACTTCTGTAGAATTTTCTAACATCAACTATAAAGCTGCTTTGCATTTTCAGATAGTTATTTAAATGAACCCTGTTTCATCTTCTTGGCACTATCAACTTAATACACTGAAAGTTGTTTCACATATTTTCTTGCATGTGGAAAGCAATAAGCCATCACTTTGATGAGAAATAAAATGGAAGCTATTATTTTTGTAATATTTTGTATGTTTGATTTGAAAAAATATTGTCTTTGATTTATTTTCAATGTGCTAGACAATTCATGAGCAGAAAGACTTGAGGATACTAGGTATAAATTCATGATCAAATTATTCTTATTAAAAGTTTTAGAATTAGAAAAAATGCCAAAAGAAGGAATCACATGGGTGATGGTGACTCCTTTTTTATAAGAAAGCTATTTTATTCACAATAAAAAAATGGTTTACCATAAACAACACACTATACAATAGTTACAACTAATGTAAAATATCTTGGTGTAAGTCTAACCAGTAAAAGATCTGTATGACCAGAATTTCAATTCTCTGAAGAAAGAGATGGAAGACAACCTCAGAAGATGGAGAGATCTCCCATGCTCATGCTCTTCTGTAAATTCACGATTAACATGGTAACATGGTAAGAACTCCAGAAAATCAAGTAACCCAATTTGGAGTACAGAGCTGAATAAAGAATTCTCAACTGAGGAATCTTTAATTGCCAAAAGCACCTAAAGAAATGTTCAACATCCTTAATCATCAGGGAAATATAAATTAAAATGACTCTGAGATTCCACCTCATACCAGTCAAAATTGCTAAGATCAAAAACTCAGGTGACAGCAGATGTTGGTGTCAATGTGGAGAAAGGAACACTCCTCCGTTGTTGGTGGCATTGCAAGCTGGTGGTTCCTCAGAAAATTGGAAATAGTTCTACCTGAAGACACAGCAAGACCACTTTTGGACATATACCCAAAAGATGCTCCAACATATAAAATGACATAGGAATGTCCTTAGCAGCCTTATTTTTAAAAGCCAGAAGTTGGAAACAAACCAGATGTCCCTCAAGAGAAGAATGAACACAGAAAATATGGTACATTTACACAATGGAATACTACTCAGATTTTAAAAATGATGACTTCATGAATTTTGCAGGCAAATGGACAGAACTAGAAAATATCATCCTAAAAGAGGTAACCTAGATTAAAAAAGACAAACATGGTATGTATTCACTCATAAGTGCATGTTAGCCCAAAATCTCTGAGTCTTATGATATAACTCGCAGACCATATGAAGCTTAACAAGAAAGAACGCCAAATTGTGAATGCTTCAATTCCACTTAGAAAGGGGAAGAAAATAATCACAGGAGGTAGAGGGAGGGAGGTAACTGGGTGGGGGAGAGTTGGGAGGTGGGTAAAAGGGAGCAGGATCAGGTATGGGAAGAGATAGGAGAGAAGTCCAGAGGCCCAGATGCCAGGGATGCCAGAGGCTCCTCTGGGCCCCATGGGTATGACATAGCTGAAATACTAACAATGGGGAGATAGAACATGAAGAGACCACCATCAGTAGATAGACATGTCCCCCAGTTGAGTGATGGGGTCATCTACCCATCTCAAAAATCTTTTACCCAGAATTGTTCCTGTCTAAAGGAAACACAGAGACAAAAAATGGAGCAGAGACTGAAGAAGGGCCATCGAGAGACCATACCACCTTTGCATCCATCCTATCTGCTGACACCAAACCCCTACACTATTGCTGATGCCAAGAAGTACTTGCAGAAAGGAGATTGGTGTAGATGTCCTCTTAGAGGCTCTGCCAGTCCTTGACTAATACAGATGCAGATACTCACAGCTAACCATAGAACTGAGCCCAGGGATCCCAGTGGAAGAGTTAGGGGAAGGACTGAAGAAGCTGAACAGCATTGCAACCACATAGGAAGAAGAACAATATCAAATAAGCAAACAAACAAACAGACACCCAGACTCTTCAGAGCTCCCAGAGACTAAACCACCAACCAAAGAGTACATATTATTTACTCCATGGTTCCTACTACATATGGAGCAGAGGACTTCCTTATCTGGCATCAATGGTATGGAGGCACTTGGTCCTGTAGAGGCTTGTCTCCCCAGTGAAGGTAGATGCTAGAGGGGTGAGGTGGTAGTGGGTGGGTTGGGGAATCACCCTCTTAGAGCCAAAAGGGAGAGGGATTTTGCAGAGGTGAAACCTGGGAGAAAAACAACATTTGGAATTTAAATAAATAAAATAATTAGTAATAAAAGGTTTCCCATGATGTAGTAAATAAAGTAAATACAATTTGACTTTATAGGTTGAAAAAATTGGAATGCTCCTGTTAATGTTTTGAGATGGCCTTTACCTTTACTGCCCAGAGCCACTATTGCCGAGGAAAACAAAACTCAGCATGCTCAGTACCTAGAGCAGTCAGCATCACAGTGGTTTTTCTCTTCAGTATTTGTACCTTCTGAATTCTATGTACAAATTTGAACTATCATGTTACCCACTGATGTGGAAAGTTAACTACAGAGGTATGGAGTTAATAAGAGTTCCTCCCAGGGACAAACTTTCATAATATACGTGGTCAAATATTTATGTTTGTTTGAAAAATTCAGAGAAGATGCACTGCTGTTGGAAAGCTGGTGTGTAGTACTGATCCTAGTAAAACATGTGTATTTGAATTTTGTGTTTTAATTAAGCAGTAAATATATAAACAGTGAAAAAAATATATATATATAGTGATGACATATATCATACACATATATACATGTGTGTGTATATATATATATATATATATATATATATATATATATGTTAAATGGTCTATTCAAGCCATTTGGCATGTACGGTATCTTATGTGCTCATTATTTTGTCGAGAACATGAAACATCTTTCTTAGCAATCATCAAGTATAAAATATGTTGTTACTAAACATAGGCGTTATGGTGTGTCATCAATCTCTGGAACTTATTCATCTTGCTAGTTGAGTCTCTTATGTCCTTTTTTTACTATCTCTCCAGTCTTCTTCTCCCTAGCCCTAAGAGCTCCTATTTAACTCATTGCTTTCATGAGCTTGGATTTTTTGTTGTTGTTGTTTTAAAACTTTATTTTCTTTGTCCATGTTTCTATTCCTGCACAAACATCATGATCAAGAAGCAAGTTGGAGAGGAAAGGGTTTATTGAGCTTACATTTCCACATTGTTGTTCAGCACTAAAGGAAGTCAGGACTGGAACTCAAGCAGGTCAGGAAGCAGAAGCTGATGCAGAGGCCATGGAGGGATGTTACTTACTGGCTTGCTTCCCCTGGCTTGCTCAGCTTGCTTTCTTATAGAACCCAAGACTTCCAGCCCAGGGATGGCATCACCCACAAGGGGCCCTCCCCACTTGATCACTAATTGAGAAAATGCCTTACAGCTGAATTTCATGGAGGCATTTCCTCAACTGAAGCTCCTGTCTCTGTGATAACTCCAGCCTGTGTCAAGTTGACACACAAATCCAGCCAGTACATGTATATATCAGTGACATGAAAAAATAGTTCCTATTTCTATACTTGGGGTACATGACATAATTAGTGCTCTTTAGGCTCATACAAATTGTCACAAATGAGATTTCCTCCTTACTTAAGCCTGAATGACATTTCAATGTTTATCTGCAAGATGTCTTTAGACATCTGTCATTCTGCATGTAAGGTCATCACTTAGTGAGCTGCCAGAAGCAACACTGCAGAAAATACTGAGATGCTAACAGATTTACAGTGTACGTGTACATATATCAGAACCACGAAATAAAATGACAGTTCTATTTCACTTTTGAGGAAGCACCCCATAAATTCCCATGTTATGTCCTAATTTCTATTGTTATCAACAATATAACAAAAATAGTCCCTTTCTCAACATTTGGTCAATATTTAATATTCGGTGTCTTTTAAAAATAGTGCCCATTTTTAATAGACTCGAGCTTATATCTCATTTTGGTTTTAATATTTAGTCCCTTTGTAATTAATGATATCTTTTAACAGTTTTTTTCTATTTAAGTACTTAGCCCATTCTTAAAATTTCCTGGTTTGTTATTTTATTTCAAGTTGATTTTATCATACATTTAGAATATTAGTCCATAATTAGAATATTTACTTTCTAAACATTTCTCCATTTTCATAGATTGTATTTTCTATTGTGATTGTTTCATTTTTTTTAAATACATTTTGTTTGATTTGCTGACCTTTTTCTAATTTTGTTGTTGTTACCCAGGCTTTGGAGATCAGTTTCTCATCTAACCTAATGGAAACGTTTAATTCCATGCTTTACAAGTAGTTTATTATTATTTTCAAATTACATTTTGTTATCATTAGTATATAAATAAATTTGGCTGCTGCGAACTGAATATAGGACCTCTAGAAGAACAATCTGTGCTCTTAACTGCAGACCTATCCCTCCAGCCCTGGATTCTGGTTTGTGTCTGAGTAGCTGCATCACCACAATTTGTATATATTTATTCTGAGTTCCTGCAACCTCATCTAAGAAGGCAAGGAGGCTTGATCCAAGCGTCACACTTACATAGTGCTATCTGTGTGAACACAGTGATCAGAAATTCTTTGCCATTACAAGTTCATGTTACATTCCAAAGATACATAATAACATCACACTAGATTCCAAATCTGTTTGTTTGTTGCTTTTATAAAGATTTATTCATATTTATTTTGTGTATAGAAATTTTATCTACATGTATGTCTGTATACCACATACATACAGTGCCTGTGGTGGCCCAAAGTGGATATTGGATGCCCTGGAGTGACAGAGGTTGTGAACTGCCATGTGACTGCTAGTAACTAAATCCAGGTCCTCAGGAGGAACAACCACTACTTGTAACCTCTGAGTTCAGGTCCCCAGTTGTCTAAATTGTATGTGAACTAACAGGAAACAAAAGCAGAATGAATATGTATATATAATGCAGTTTAACATTGAATTCAGTTAACAAATTTTACTGATGAAAAATTTTTAGAAATTTTTATTAAGGAAGTAAAATATATAGAGAGATTGGCTTTTCCAAAACCAAGTTTCAAATTTCAGTTATCCAATATTCCTCAATTTGAGCTAATAAAAAGCCTAGAGCTGGAGAGATGGCTCAGCTGTTTTAAAAGCTAGGCTCACAACCAAAAATATGAGCCTAGTATTAAACTACCATTCAGTAATAAATAATCCATGAGAATCATGGATCCAAAAATAGTGCTTTATTGTGAGTATAATGAATTGTGTGACATTTTCTGAGTCAAATCTGGATCTGAAACTTATGTCTGCCTCTGGAAAATTGTGCCTTTTGGGGATGAGTTGTTAATAACAATAATGCATAGTTCCCCAACATTTAAATGGTCATAGTGATAGTCATGTGAAAGGCTATGATTTGTATAAATAAAAGCCAGCATTGATAAGTCTACCTTAGCACCTGACACAGACGAGATCTCAGTAGATCTGTATTTGTTACAGAATGCCAAATTATATTTCAAGAGAAAAGGTCACCATGTGTAAATTATATATTTTAATAGTGTAAATATATGCAAAGTACTTACTATATTAAAACATTGTATATACTTAATATTGAAATAAAGCATGTTCTAAATATGATGAACACCGGAGGTATTCAGTTAGCACTACAGAATGTGTGCTGATGCCACAAGTACATCATAGATAGAAAGGAGATATAATTCTTTAAGAAAATGGAACTACAGTAGAAACTCTTTATTCTAATAAGTTTATCAACAGCCTTGCAGTGAGATGAAATCACTATTGGATGCTTTCCTGATGGATGTGTGTGTGTGTGTGTGTGTGTGTGTGTGTGTGTGTGTGTGCGTGTGCGTGTGCGTGTGTGTGTGTGTGTGTGTGTGTGTGTGTGTGCCTGCATGTGTTTGTGTGAATGCATGTGTTTGTGTGAATGCATCTGTGAAGTTATATAAACATGGAGGTAAGAGGCCAATGTTTAGTTTCCTCCTCAGATAAAGCAAGGTCTTAACCTGGACCTCTGTGAATAGGTTAGACTGACTATCTAACATTCACAAATTAACCTGTATTTGCAGTCCTAATACTGGGATTGTAAGTGTGAGCCATCATGCTCACATGGGCCGTAGAATTTGAACTCAAGTTCTCTAACTTGCTCAACATTTTACCAACTGTGATTCAACTTCGCAGCCCACAAGTTATTTTTTTAATTACTGTTTTTCTTGTAACACTTTGCTAGTTCCTCCTCTGCTAAGTGAGTTTGGAAAGAATAAGTCAAGTTGGGAGAACATCTAGGTTGCACATTTCTTAGATGTTTACCAGGCTCTAATAGGTCTCTAGATTTGAGCATTCCCCTTTATGTTTGAGATACATACATTGGAAAATATCATAATAGTATCAGAAAAGTTTTGGTTAAGGAGTCAGGGACATAGACTGATATTTACAATACCTCTATGCTTTCTCTCCAAGCTGAATTCAAGTGTCAGCCAGGCCGATTTCAATGTGGAACAGGACTCTGTGCTCTCCCTGCTTTCATCTGTGATGGGGAGAATGACTGTGGAGACAACTCAGATGAACTTAACTGTGGTAGGTGACTAAAGTCCTAACTTGGCTATATGGCTATGGCTGTGTGTGTGTGTGTGTGTGTGTGTGTGTGTGTGTGTGTGTGTGTGTGTGCTGATTTCTTACTATTACACTGATTTAAATACAGACTTGGGTCTCAGGTCATATTATTTTGTTCTCTTTGTCTTAGATACACATATCTGCCTGGCAGGTCAGTTCAAGTGTACCAAGAACAAGAAATGTATCCCAGTGAACCTTAGATGTAATGGACAAGATGATTGTGGTGATGAGGAAGATGAAAGGGACTGTCGTAAGTCACTTAGAAGCCTTGTCTGATTAGGCTTTTGACTCTTATCTGATACTAGAACAAAAATTAATCTTCATATAGTCATGTAGAAAAACAACAAGCAGGAGAAAAACTGGATAAGAAATGACTAAATGATGCCAATAATACTGCATTATTTAACAAATTCTACATAGAGGAGGGAGAAAAATAAAGATATAGCTATATTTATTTTGAGAGAGACCTGGGGACTGTGGCAGGCATGAAGAGGATAAGCTCACCCATGTCACCATAAAGCAGAGCACCAAAGCAGCACACATGCAGTTGAATGTAGGTGATCTTTCCCATAAATTAACTCTCCCCCGTATTAAGTGTAGGTACTTTATGCCTATACTTAATATTAATATTAATTAGTACTACTATTCATTAATGAGCTATGAAAAATCAGTTCTTTTTTAATTATAATATTTTTCTCCCATGAAATACCTGCTGAAATTATGTAGTATAAAAATAAAACTAGTTATAAGTGATGCTTCACATTGTAATCCTTAAAGTCTACTTAACACTGGAATGACTTTTATTCTTGTCACATTATGCTCTCTTCTCCATCCAAAAGTTAAATATATTTAAAAGAAGGCAAAATACTCTATTCCACGTGCAGGAGTGTATAGTCATGTATTCATGTAGACACACGCACACACACACACACACACACACACACACACACACACACACACACTGGACCTGTAGAATAGAACACCTGTCAAATTTCAGGTTTTCAACAAAGCTGCAGTGAATACATCTGTCCTGCTGAAGTTTTATTTTGTCCTCTAAAACTTTTATCAGTAAGTAATGTGCAGTCATCCAGCAATTTGATTAAGATGTTGAGTTCTGAATAGAGTTAGGACAGCTGGCACCTCGCACAGTGGCTCCAGAAATGCTGCCAGGGATGCAGTTTACAGTCTGAGTCAAGACTTTATCACTCCCTCCTAAACTACACACAATTCCTGAAGACTTTTCTTAAATTTGATCACCCATTTAGTTCATCCTTCCTTTAATGTCTTCTGAGTTTAGTCCTTTTGGATGATATACTAAATAAAGATGAGATGTAAGATAAATTAAAAAAGTGATCTTGAGAGACTGAATTCGGCATCATAGAAAGTACTTTCTAGACACCATATAATTCTTTTGAAAATGCTCATTTTATTCATATAACAACACAAATCTGTTTCCTTTCTATTTACAGTTGGGAGGGGATTGAGTGCACATTAGAGGAATATAAAATTTAACTCTTCTCTGCTTAGTTCTGCATTAATGAAAAGGTGTTTTCATTAAACTATCTCTCACACTTGTCTAATTGCTTTTAATAAATAAAATATTGTTTCGTGCTGAGTGTTACACATTAACAGATATTTTCTTCTTAAGCTGAAAACAGCTGTTCTCCTGACTATTTCCAATGTAAGACTACGAAGCATTGCATCTCAAAGCTGTGGGTTTGTGATGAGGACCCGGACTGCGCCGATGCATCTGACGAGGCCAACTGTGGTGAGTGCTTCGCAGCTAGAGAACTCAGCTCTGTACACTGGTGCCATAGTCTAGACTGCAAGCAGAGGAGAAGACTGAACACAACTCAGAAGCAGGTTTACATGGACAAGACTTGTTCCTTTGTTCTGAGAATCACAACAAACTCAAATGAGCTGTTTACAGAAAACATAGGCTGAGGTAGAAGGATGAAGTGTGTGAGCTGTCTAACCAAAGCACAGAATAAAACGAAAGGAAATGCAGTTGAGGAACTTTTTACAGACAACACAGGATAAGATAGAAGGAAATGCAAAGGATGAGCTGATTACAAAAATCATGGAGTATGTCAAAAAACGATGAAAGAGTAGGAAAGTGAATAAATTTTTTTCCATTTTCATACATAACAATGATTGTGAAACAATAGTTTGTTATGCAATGTTAGTACTTGCAATTATGTGCCTTAAAACTGATAATGAATGGCATAGTTCTTAGTTCTTTAAAAGTATCCTCTTTTGAAAGTATCAAGACCAAGATGGGATGAAGATTAGCTCCTAAGTCCAATTCCTTTTACCAATATATATTAAATACTAAGTTCATCCATTTTGTTGGAAAATGCATCAACTGGACTTTCAGAAAAGAGAAAGCATTTAAACTTGTAATGGATTAGAAAAGATGGAATAATGAGACTTCCAAGCTATTCAGAATTGTGTAAATGCATTTCCAAAGTTTTCTCATTGGGAAAATAATTAAAATCATCAGGTTCTGAAATTCCACTTATATTGAAGAGTAAAATGAGATTTTAAGTTATTTTGTTAATAATATTCCATAAAAATGTCTTCAGAACACACAACCATTGTATATTATCAGAATGTCATATGTAAGGTTAATCATAAAGCTTCCACCTGTACCCTTCATAAATACTCCCCCACTATTAGGGCCTTTAATCAAAAAATTAATTTCACAATCTGGTTAACTGTGATGGCTTGAGCAAGGTTTTTAATCAAGGCAAATAGGATAAAGTATTAAGTTTTAATGACTTATTGGCGAAAGAGTAATTTCTACAGTTTAAATATATCTTTGCATGATTTTTTTGACATATTATATAGTCCAACTGTACATATGGCTTGAATAACTATCCCCTCATAAAAATAGATGTGCTGGCTATAAACATACCAACACAGCTTGATCATTCTAGGAGTATTTTTTTTTTTTTTTTTTAACCTTCAGTGCATTTATTTCATCATGAAATTGAGCATAATCAATCCGAAGTATACAATGGATTGGCATGTGTTGTGATTGTTTTTTTAATCTGTGATCAGGAAATTTCAGTGAAGTTGTCTTGCTTTATGAAAGTAAGGAATCAGTTGGCATAAAGTTAGACCAAGTTCATAAGGAGCAAAGAACTATTTCAACATGTACATATCAATAGCAAGCTATGAGCTAAGGACTGGTAAGATATTGCAAAGTATAGAGGTGCTTCCATATAGGCCTGGTGACCAAAGTTCTATCCCTGAATCTTACAAGGGTACAAGAGGTAAATGACTTTCCTGAGAAAATGGTCCTCTGGCTTCTATACATGTTCCATGGCAAGTGTGCTCAGTCACTCAAACATAGATACATACATAGAAACATATAAAATAAAATTACATATTTTAGTTATTTTGAGACTTATTGTTTCTGATATTTCAATATATAAATATGTACAGGGAAGTAATTAATTCATTTCTTACTAAAGTTTATTTGTATATAATTATTAAAAGCTCATTAGCAAATTAAGCACAATAAATCATAAACCTCTGCTGTAAACATTTTCATAGATGTTCATTTTAATTAGGTTTTACGAAAACCAGAAGGAGGACTATGCTCACCCCAGAGTCAGATACAAGTTGAACTATATTCAGGCTCTAGGTCCTGGAATGAAGCTGAGAAGAGTGAATCTCAGCTCTAGCACAAATAAGAGCAAATTGTTATTTATTACTGCCATTCAAAATATTACCCTTCAAAAGGATTTCCCCATTTTTATAAATATCTTCTTATTGTAAAAGACTTTCAGCCATAATTACCCACATGGTTAGCATGAGTTAAAAATACTCTTCAAGAGAAAGTAAAAGAAGACGGACTATCTTCCTATGACAAGGACCTCCTTACCTTGAGAATCCTTTTGTTCATATAGTTTTCTTCCCTGTCGAAGTGATAAGATACACACATCCCAGCATTCACCTGTCTTCCTTTGATGGAGGCATAGGGTTTTGCTGGATTTTAAAGAGCAGTAGCACTATGAAGTAATACAGTTCACTAAAGTTTGTGTAAATTCACTGTGCTTCACAACTGCAGTTTTGACTATGTGAACCATATATCTTTTATCATCCTGTATTTCCTCACTCAGCATGATTGTTTCCAGTTCCATCCATTCACCTGTGAATTTTGTTTTTATACATAGCGGAAAAATATACCATTATGCAAAAATGCAACCTTTTCACTTTTCATTCATCAGTAGAAGGATATTTAGGTGTTTTCTTCCACTCTGTTTTCAGGCTATTTCCAATAGAACATCTGTGAACATAGGCAAGCAGGTATCTCTACATAATGAAACAGATTCATTTGGAAATGTGCCCAAGAGTTGTATATTGGTTAAGATTTTTCTCCTGTGATAAAACACCTTGATAAAAAGCAACTTATTAAGTTTTATATTGTCTTACCACTTGTGGAGGGATAAGAGTCCACCAATTCAATGTGGGAGGTAGCCAAGGTAGAAGAGGAGGCCTTGCAGCAGAATAGGGTGTCTGATAGATCAAGCTGCAGCTGCAAGCATAGTAGAAGCAGAGAGAGAAAACCAAACGTGGGACAAGGAATTTTAAAACTCTTCCATGATTTATTTCTTTCTTCTTAGCCAGTTAAGTTTCATGGAAAATATAACCAAATGGGAAAAAAGTATTAAAAAAAATACATGAGACTATGAAGGCCATGTCTTGAACTACATTGAACTGTGTAGAACCCAAAGGCTTATCATACAAAATACATTTAGTCCAACTTTAAAATTCCCAACAATCTTTCCTGCTTTCTGCCTCTTTAAAGACCCATGTCTCTTCTACAGAGACTCAAGACAACTTCTTAATGTAAAACCTTAATGTAAAAATCTTAATGTAAAATCAAAAGGCAAATTCCATACTTTCAACATACAATGACACAAATTATACATTTATGTTCCAAAAGGTGGAATGGGCTAATAGTGAGAAAATTATGGACCATGCATGAGTACAAACTGTTAAGGTTAACACCAAATCCTGTAGCTCCATCTTCAGTATCGAGGGGGAGATGGCTCAGTCCCCCAAGCTTTGATGAGTACATCATGCTCTCTCTCTCTTGGGTTGGTTGTACTGTGTACACTGTGTGGAGCAATAATTAGCAAATGTCTCATGGCTTTGGCACTGCTGGCATCCCTTTCATGGCTTCCATAAAAGTCCTATCAAATCTTCACAGGAGTTTCCTTACCACATGCTTTCTGGCTTCAGCAGCTCTCTGAAATGGTGGAGGAAGGACCCAAGACTTCCTCACTCTTTGAATTTCCATGCCACTAAATTTAATCCTAAGTGGATTGATGCTCTCTATCGTGGTTACCAGTTGTGATGGATACTCAAAACCTTGAATCTTATTTGTAGAAGTTGCAGTACTCAGCTGCTTTTCTAGAACTGACACCTTCATAGACTGTTTTCCTGAAATTAGAACCTTAACTACATGGGGTCTTTTACTGAACATTCCCTTAGTGTCAACACATAGAAGGTAGCTTCTCCTTAAATGCAATAACCTGGTTAAAAATTACAACTATTCTGTTGCCACAAGCCTTGCCTGAAACAATAACTTTCTTGGTATTCCCTCCTCTCCAATCTGAAATATTCTGGATTTCTGCCCCATCTGTTGTTTTTTACTATAGACTTGTTGAAGGTAAATCATTTGAAACTGTGGTACAGACTATATATTATACTGCCTTTTTATTTTCTCTTCCAAAGAATGCAGTCTATTTGTTTCAACTTAAACTTAGTTAAGTTCTCAGGAAATGCTCAAACAACAAACAAAAAAGAAAAAAAAAAAGAACACTACCACCATCACCAACAACAAAAACAAAAACAGATTCTATGCTAAAATATCTTTGACTAGAATGGCCCATTATTGCTTACTTATAGAATACAACCATTTTTCTAGCCTTTCAAATTCCCCCCAAAACCAAGATGTTCGGGTTTTTTCACAGTAACATCCCACAGTAAAATACCAGCTTCTGTATTTGTTACTTTTCTCTTGTTGTGATAAAAAAAATGCACAAAAGCAATTTATGGGAGAGTTTATCTGGACTTACCCCTTTCAAGGGGGTAAGACAACTTCAAAGTAGGAAAGCCTGGAAACAGGTGTAGACAGGGCAGCAGGAGCAGAAACTCAAAGATTAAACACATCTCAATCTCAACCACAAGTAAGAAGAAAGATATGGCTGGGCAGTGGTGGTGTATACCTTTAATCCCAGCAATTGGGAAGCAGAGACAGGCAAATTTCTGAGTTCAAGGCCACCCTGGTCTACAGAGTGAGTTCCAGGACAGCCAGGGCTGTACAAAGAAACCCTGTCTCAAAAAAACAAA
>NW_022196897.1:28432914-28444569 GCF_008632895.1 Mastomys coucha | reverse complement strand
AAGAAAGAAAGAAAGAAAGAAAGAAAGAAAGAAAGAAAGAAAGAAAGAAAAGAAAAGAAAAGAAAAGAGAAGAAAAAATATGTATCTTAAAATGGAAAAGGATAGAAAATTTCAAATCTTTACCCAAGTAAAATAGTTTTCTAGTAATGCTGTTAAAACTCCCTAAGCAGTCCTGCAGACAGGAACTGAGTTTTCAAATGCAGAAGCCTATGGCAGGCTTTTCTTATTCATATCAGAACTAGAACATATAGTCCATCTACTTTTCCCTTTTTGAGGAAACTCCACATTGATTTCCATAGTGACATAACAATCCTTTCCGCATAACCATGTGAAAATTTTTAGCTATACGAAATCCAATTTACTAAATGTTAGTTTTAATGTATGCATTAGTATGTTTTTCAAAAAGAATTTCCTGTGCCAACGATATCAAGTTTATTCCCTATTTTCTCTCCATTAGACTCAATGTATCAAATCTTATGTTGAGATTATTAAGTGATTTGGAGTTGAGCTTGGTGCACCCTAAGTGATTAAACATCTAGTTCCATTCTTATTCATGTAGGTATCCAGATTGACCAGAACAATTTGTTGAACAGGTTGTTTGTTCTCTAATATGTATTTTTGGTTCTTTGTTTAAAATTGAGTGGATACCAAGTTTATTGGCAAATGCATCTTCAGTTCTATTATATTGATCAGTGAGAATATTTTCATGACTTACAATGTTGATATTGCTAATGTAATTCTATATTATAATTTGAAATCTGTGGTGGTGATGAAATAGCATTGTTTCTATTATTCAAAGTGATTTGGGCTATATTAGATCTTTTGTGTTTCCATGTGGAATATGATTATTTTGTCAATTTTTGTCAATAGTAGTTTTGGGATTTTGATGAGAATTACATTCAGTTTGCAGATAGATTTTGGTAAGTTGACTATTTTTACTCTATTAGATCCATAAGTGGGGTGTCTTTTCATGTTCTGACATCTCTTTCATCAATGTACATATTTATTATTCAATATCTTACAGTTGAGATGGTATAAATCAGCTGGTTAGGTTTACATACACATATAGTCATTGTAGATAGAATTTTGTAAGTGTTCTTTCATTTTCTATTTTGTAGAACATTTTGATGAGTATTAATATTTGTTTGTTTTTTTAAAGTCACATGTTATCCCCTTTCCTGTTTTCCACTCCAGAAATCTTCTGTCCCATGCTCCTTCCCTCTGCTTCTAGGAGGAAGCTCACCCACCCTTCCACCCACTCCTGCCTCCCTGCCCTAGCATTCCCCTACACTGGGGCATGGAGCCTTCCCAGGAACAAGGGAGTCTCCTCCCATTGATGCCCAACAAGGCCATCCTCTGCTACATATGCAGCTGGAGCCATGGGACCCTCCATGTGTACTCTTTGGTTGGTGGTTTAGTCCCTTGAAGCTCTGGGGGATCTGGTTGGTTGATATTGGTATTCTTCCAATGGTATTGCAAACCCCTCAGCTCCTTCAGTCCTTTCTCTAATTCCTGCATCGGGGATCCTGTGTTTAGTCCAATGGTTGGCTGTGTACCTCTGCCTCTGTATTTGTCAGGTTCTGGCAGAGCCTCTCAAGAGATAGCTATATCAGGCTTCTGTCAGCAAGCACTTCTTAGCATCTGCAATAGTATCTCTCTTTGGTGACTGTATTTGGGATGGATCCCCAGATGGGGCAGTCTCTGGATGGCCTTTCCTTCATTCTCTGCTCCGCACTTTGTCTCTGTATTTCCTCCTTTGAGTATTTTGTTCCCCCTTCAAAGAAGGATTGAAGCATCCACATTTTGGACTTCCTTCTTCTTGAGCTTCATGTAATCTGTGAATTATTTCTTTAGTACTTTGAGCTTTGGGGCTAATATCCACTTATCGGTAAATGCATACCATGTATGTTCTTTTGTGACTGGGTTACCTAACTTGGGATAATAATTTTTAGTTCCATTCATTTGCCTAATGATTTCATGAAGTCATTGTTTTTAATAGCTCCATTGTGCAAATGTGTCATATTTTCTGTATTAATGTCTCCTTTTTTATCTCTAATTTTGTTTACTGAGATTTTCAACCTAGTTTCCCCTGGCAGTACAGACTGGTTTTCAGTCTCAACTCTGGACAAGAAAACTGAAAAGCCTGTTTAGGCAGCAGGAAGTCTCTGAGTCTAGAGGTCATGTGTGGTTATTAAAGGGTCACTTATTCAGAGCAAACTGAGAAAGGGAGGTACCCAAGAGAGGGTGATAGGTAAGAGTTGTCAGTCTTTAGCAAACAGCTGGAGGGATTGAATAACCTAAAAGGAGAAAAGTGTTGACTATGGAGCAGATACTAACTATATAGGAGGTAATAACCCAAATACACTTATTTGGGTCTCTGAGCCATGTGTTCTTGCTACAGAGTCATTGGGAGAAAGTGGTTTGGGATCATGTGAATGACAAAGGAAGGGAGATGATTAGGTGACTTGTTGGTCCCTGGCTAAAAACCGGGGAACTTGGGCAATCTAAATGAATCTTAACCTTTTAAACATAGCTTCTGCATCTAAAAAAAAAGTAGGAAGAGAAATACAGCATGTTATATAATTCAAATAAATCATGTTTTGCCATGTAAATATTAAAGCACTATCGATCAACAATTATATTTTTGTACCAGCAAATTAGACATTTTTGCATTGACTTTTTTCCATAATTTTTCCATAAACGTTGAGTTGTTATATTGGTTTGGGAATATGTGCACTACACATACTTTCTATGAAATTAGAGGAATTGGGATCCGTTTAAAGGCACTCAAATGTTGCTTATTGGTCCAAGAACACAATCCTTCAAAAATTGACTACTTATTCACCCATTGTGATATTTGCTATACTCAAAATCAGAAGATAGCTATAACCCATATGTTCTAACATCATTATTGACAAGCTATCAAATGCCAGTGGCTTAGAGGGCACTGCTAGTCTCAGAAGGCATTGCATAATACTTGACATCTGGCTGTCTGGGAAGCATTCATGATTAAAAAATATCTCACTGAATTAGAAGGAAATTAGAACTTATTAAAATTTATTATTAAAATGATTGATTCTTTTAGGATTCAAGTTTTATAAGTTACATTGTCTTAACCAGGGTTCAGTGCATTCATTGTCCTCAAGCTGTTATAGTTTGCAAAAACATGAGACAGACAGTCTCAGAACCAAAAGATTGGAATGAGTAAAGATGCCATATAAATAAATGCTATTTAAACCTGCTATTGTGCTATCTACAATGGAAAAAAGTGGAATAGGAAGAACAAAGTTTGGATGCATGCCATAACAACCTGAGAATGCTACTAAAACAAGTCATGCTATTTCTTATTGACAACATTTGACAGTAGCCAATTCTAAATAATGTTACAGATGCAATCCACATGGACAAGCACAGTACGATGAGCAAGAGTTGATTTTCAAGCCTACTGCTTATCATGAATTATTATCAAGGATTATTATCAATAAACTTGGCCTTAATTTGTTACAATTCTAGAAAGACACAGATTTCAGTGAGTCAGAGCAGCTGTCCCCTAAAATAGAAAACTTTTCTTGAATGATGAAACTCTGAAGAAAGAATATTAAACAGGAAACAAATTTCCCACTATGAGGAATCCCTCACTGAGATTCTGTGTTACCTAAAATCATGTTCAAACTTTGACTTGTTGGTTGTGATATCTACAGCTTATTTTCTTGTGTTACAATGCACTTTTGTCCTCTTCTAGATATATAATGAAATCACCACATTTACTGAGCTAGGAATTCACATCCTCAAACAAAATTTTATCTTGTGCTGTAACACTGAACCATTGAAGAGATGTTTCTTGAAATATATGTAATGATTGTTCAGTGTGGCATTTTATGAACCCTCAAAAATTTCCTATAAGCATAGGGAAATTTCCTTGAAAAAAAATCCCTTCACTTAACAAAATGTTCCCACTCCTACATCATAAATCTGGAGACACATTTAAACATGACAAGTGAGAAATAAGTCTCAAGTTCATAAGGTCAGGACTAAATGCATTCAACAACAGATGAGAGAGTCATTACTTTTTGTCTAATGATGGCCTTACTGATTAATCTTTATAATTTTATTTAAAGACAGGAGCAAATGGTGAATTATAGTTTTCCATAAAATACTCAGATCTCCTTTCAAACTGGGTAAGAACTGAAAATAAGTTACCACTTAAAAGAAGTTTTTCTCTGAAAAAAAAATTAAAACTCAGGCAGAGAAATCTTTACTGTATTATTTTTTCTATAAATCCTTCTATTCCCCAAACTTCTTCCTGTCCTTTGTCCTGACTTACAAATTCAAATATATATCTCAGATATCTTCAATATAGACTAAAGCATAATATTCTTAAAGTCAGCTGACCTTCAGGTTGCAGTACTTGGTAGAAGTGTTGTCTTCTATAATGAGACATGCTAGATTGTGAATGAAAACAGATGAATAAAAATGGAAATACTTTAATTTTTAGGTCAGGTATATTTTCCTTCAACAGTTTTCAAGGAATGTTGTCTTACCAATATATTTCTTTGGGTGTTTTGTAGATGAAACAAGTTGTGAGTCAAGTTTTTATAATGTGGCTGAATCATTATGTACTTTCTAATCATGTGTGGATTTCTGTGTTTGTGTAAATAGGATTTGTTTATATAATATATACACAGAGCAAATATATGTATGAATATAATGCATAGAAACAATATAATACTCCCTATCTATCTATCTATCTATCTATGTATGTATGTATATATATATATATATATATATATATATATATATAATTGGAATTAAGAAAGAAAGAAGTAAATCCAGATGTAAAACAAACTAATAAGTTTCCTTACCTCATACACATAGGTATTGCATGGTAGTCATAACTCTTGCTATTCAAGTCACAAGTAATTGTTTTAGAAATCTAAACAATTACTTGTGACTTGAATAGCAAGAGTTCCATTGTGAATTCTCTGTTTAGCTCTGTACTTGATTTCTAATTGGGTTACTTGTGTATTTGGAGGTTAATGTCTTAAGTTCTTTATATATATTGAATATTAGTCCTTTGTTGGATATAGGGTTAATGAAGGTTGTTTCCTAATCTGTAGGTTGTCAAATTGTCTTACAGTGTCCAACAGTGTCTTTTGCCTTACAGAAGTTACATGAGATTCCATTTATCAATTGTTGATGTTTGAACCTGAGCCATTGGTGTTCTGTTCAGGAAATTTTATCCTATACCAATGAGTTTTAGGCTCTTTCCCTTGTTCTCTTCTATTAGATTCAGTGTACCTGGTTTTATATGGAGGCCCTTGATCCACTTGGCTTTGAGCTTTCTACAAGGAGATAAGAATGGATCAATTAACACTCTTGTACTTGCTGACTGTCAGTTAAACTAGCACTATTTGTTGAAAATACTTTATTTTTCCACTAGATGGTTTGGGGTTCTGAGTCAAAGATCAAGTGACCATAGTTATGTGGGTTTATTTCTGGGTCTTCAATTCTATTCCACTGATCTACCTGCCTGTTTCTGTACTAATACCTTGCTATTTTTATCACTATTGTTTTGTCATACAGCTAATATCAAAATCAGGGCTGAAATCAACCCTTTAAAAACAAAGAGAAGGATACAAAGAATCAACAAACCAAGAGCAGGTTCTTTGAGAAAAACAACAAGAAAGATATACCTTTAGCCAAAGGAACTAAAGGGCACAGAGACAGTATCCAAATTAACAAAATCAGAAATGAAAAGGAGACATGGCAACAGACCCCAAATAAATCAAAAAATGATCAGAACCAACTTACAAAAGTCTATACTGTTCAAAACTGGAAGTCCTAGATAAAATAGATGATTTTCTAGACAGATACCACATACCAAAGTTAAATCAAGATCAGGTAAACTATCCAAACAGTCCCATAAACCCTAAGGTAGTAGAAATTTTCATCAAAAACCCCCCAACTCAAAAAAGCCAGGGCCAGATATTTTTAGTGCAGAATTCTATGAGACCTTCAAAGAAGAACTAATATCAATACTCCTTAAATTATTCCACAA
The DNA here is from genome assembly GCF_008632895.1 of Mastomys coucha. Taxonomy (NCBI): domain Eukaryota; kingdom Metazoa; phylum Chordata; class Mammalia; order Rodentia; family Muridae; genus Mastomys; species Mastomys coucha. The sequence goes on along the minus strand of NW_022196897.1, from coordinate 28,438,511 downwards.
AATAGAAACAGAAGGAACACTACCTAATTCATTCTTTGAATCCACAGTTACTCTGATACCTAAACAACATAAAGACCCAACAAAGAAAATTTTAGACCAATCTTGCTTACAATATGGAAAAACAACAATAAAAAAGACAGGATAGCCAAAAAAATTCTCAACAATAAAATAACTTCAGGGAGAATCACTATCCCTGACCTCAAGCTGGATTTACATCTTGATATGGTAAAAGAAATTACTAGTTTCATATTTTGGCTCAATCTACATATTCATTCATTTCCATCATCTTACTTACAAGTGGAAGTTCATGTATGTTGCTGTCCAGCAGCAACGTTAAAAAGGGGTAGGGTACCTGGAATATGGAGTTAGAAAGAAATAGGAGGAGATAAAAAGAGATAGGAGGAGGCAGGCTAGCCATACTATACCTTACCCACGTGGGAGGATAAAAAATTAGACAACACGAACTATGGTCACTCAGTCATCTTCACTTTAATGCCCTTCCTTTGTTCTCACCAACAGGTAGAATAAGTGAGGCAAAACCCCTCCCCCAAGTACGTCAGTAATAAAGATCCAATCAGCATCTTCTTAGTCTCTATAGCAGGCTGGACTTCCGATGTAACTGGAGCCAATAATGAGGCGTGGCAAATAGCTGGAGGTGGGCAGAGAAGCGTGGTTAAGAGAAGCAAGCAGGGTCTGAAGAACCAGCCCTCAGTCAGGAGGGTAACACAAGTACATGCCAGTGAATTAATACCATCTGTCTTTCTAGGTTACAATAGAAGAAAGGACTAAAAATATCAAGTACCCAGTGCCACATGCCTCACATTACTGCAACAAAGATCACTAATGTCTGCATGTTGCAGGATATTCAATCACATTGTGAACCAAAGATTATGAACTGGAAAATCCTTGTTGTGTTCTGGCTCAGACCTACCAAATATATTTTTTCCAAGAGCTTTCTGTTTATTGTAAATAATTACTCTGTTGTGGCTCAGATCTTGCTCTTTAATTAAAGAAATAATAAAGTCAACCCTAGAGCAATAGCCAGAACAAGCAACTAAACTGTCAGGGAATGGGTGACTAGTAGGGGAGATCTTTGAAGCGACAGGTATTTGAGACAGCATGGAGAAAGAGAAATGGCTCTTCCTTTCTGTGATATGGCAGAGTAGGAAGGTCTGCCACTCTGAGCTAGCAGATTTTCACCCCGGAATCTGGCTCCTGAGTCTTCATTGGTAAAATAAAATGCCTTGAATTCTGTTTTAAAAGCAACATTTTGGTGTACAAACACCAAGACCATAATCTTTGGCTGGTCTCCTGTGAGAACATAACTTCATATCCCATTTATTCTAACCTAAGTTCTGTTATGTGGCTGGTTACCTCTGCTTCTGTCCTCCATGAATCTGAGTCAATTCCCCCACCTTACCTCTATCCCAGAACTCTTCCTGATTTCAGGATATACCACCTTCTATTCTGCTATTTTCTATAGGCCATAGGTTTCTTTTTATTGTCAAGTAATGCAACCATACAGTACATAAGAGATTCTGTCTACATCAGGCTCATCAGGTTAATGTAGAGTCACTTGATCTCTCCTCACACTAAACAAACAAGACAAACTTGTATAATCTATATATAATTCTATCTATATAAATAAAAGCTACTTTTTGTGTTATTTCCAATAGAAAATATAAATTAAATCTAATATTGTCCTTTGGTAAAACTTCTTTTGTTTCAACACTTTCCTTTAAATGATTTACCACCATGTTTCAGGCAAAGAGCTCAACATTGCTTTATTCTCTACCTGGCTTATACTTCTTATCTTGTTATTTATCTTTATATGCCATTCCTGAACCCTCCTAAACTTCACTATTTGAACACAATTTCTATCTTACCATCCTCGATTATAATATGTCAGCTTCTAATTGTGTCATGTTTTTGGTTAGAAACAATTAAACCATTTCTCACATTATTGGCTTGACAAGGATAACATCTGGGATGCTCTATACCACTTGTAGGAATTATTATATTTATTGTGCCAGATTTTCTCTGTATATTGAAAACACTTTCACAGTGTTACCTTTTAAAGGGGTTAATGAACTGTACTGTCCCTATTGTTAAATTTTGAGTTCTTCTGATACCTTCTATTCCTTAATGTATAACAAGCACCTCTTACTGAATTTCCCCTTCAAAGTGAGCGAAGAATGAGTGAAGAAAATACATAAAATATGTTTCATTCAGTTTGCTCAAATATGTGTGTCCCACAATTCTAAAGTTTGGGGCACTAATCTTATTTTGATTGCATATGTAGCTTTTCACTTTTAGGTAAACTCTACTCTCTTCTAAAAAGCCTCAATAGTGTGCGCTCCATCACTGTGCAAACCTGACTATACTGTAACAGGATAGAGGTATTTAGAGATGCTCACATGTCTGTTATGTGACATGATGAGATAGTCTCTTCCTTCTCAGAGGAAAGTATACTGGAGTCACTTGTTGAGTGGCTTCATGAAAAGTATTCCTAAACTCCAGTGCTCCATGCACTATTGGAGCTAATGAACTGAGTGATTTGCTTAGGTCTCTTTTAGTTTTATCATTTCAAATTGGGTTCAGTAACTTTGAGCTTAGAAAGCTTAGAGTGTTAAAATAAGTACATACATATGAATAGGAAGACAAAACAAGCTCTGAAAATGACACTCTCATGTATTAGTAGTCTCTATTATCTTTCATGATGTTGAACTGAGTGATTGATTCTAATTTCACTGAAACACTCAGTTATCATTATACCTTAAAGTACAGAAAGAACTACAGTAAACTTTAAATTTCATAATACTGAATGAATGATTAGTTCTATGAAATTTTATATTTTTCATAAGAAAAATATAACTGTAATTAAGGGAATTTATAATATAAAGTAAATGTGTAGTAATATTCATATTCTGTAAAAATAACTTTTGTCAGATGTAACTGTCATCTTGGGAAACTACTGCTGAATAAGCTCACCCTTTCTAATTCTTTCTAAACTCTGAATGGTTGGTTCAACTCAGCTCTTCTGGCTCAAATTCCTCTGCAAGCTGACTTACTCAAACAGGCTTCTATCAGCTTCTCAAATAATTTCTCTGCTTGGTGTCATACTAACTTTGCAAATATGTTTTAAGATCTGGTTCCTTCTCTAGCTTTGACTCATCTGCTTTCACCTGTGTCTAGCTTGTTATTTTTGTCATCTGCCTTTGTAAAATGGTCTTGCTAAAACTGACACAGATACAGACACACACACACACACACACACACACACACACACACACTTTTCTTCTTGTGTTCCTCATATGCAGCCTCTCTTTCCTGTGGTATTCTCATTAGAGTTGGGTATATCCTATCTCTGACTCATTCTGTTAAAACTCTCTGATACTTCCCTTTGTGCATCCCTTAAATAGATGTCAGCTTAAAACATGTCTGGTTCCTTCTACTAACTAACGTTGCCTTACCTACATTTTGTGGGATTTAATGTCTATAGTAAGGGCTTGTCTATATCCTGGTCACAGAGATTAAATATGTGTCATTTCAACCAGAACATGTAGACCTAGAAAGTCTTTGACTGTGATTCCTTGCCAGAGCAGCCATGATGTGGAATTAAAATTCTTTTACAATATTCACAGATATGAGTATGTGGTTTCTATGATCTTTTTGTAGTTTTTACAGAAACGTGATTTATTGCTCCTCAGCACTGATGAAATAGATAACATAAAACATTGTCTTGCTATTAGATACATACTAATGACTAATTGCGGTTTTGATTTTGTATCGAATGACACATGCTGAGAGTATCACTCCCTATGCTTATTTATATTTATATCCTGTTAATGGAATATCTGAGTCACTTTTAATATTTTTCTTGAATTATTTATTTTTTGTACATGTGAATAACAAATTATTTCTATAATTGACCTTGAATTCTTTTTCAAATAAGTGTTTTACAAATATTGCCTCATGTTTTGTACTGGGCCTTTTCATTTTCTCTTGCTTGAGATTCATTTTTACTCTCTTGTTTTAGATTTTGCTGAGGTCACTGGTCAAATCCTCTCTTTCAATGCATAGTACCCTTCATCATTTTCCAGGTTATACATATGTAATTTAAAAATATGGAGGTTTTTATGTAGGAATATAATCTATATTGATCAAATCCACTGCCATTCTCTCTCCTCTAACACTTCGTATACTCTTATCACTATGTTTTTCTTCTAACTACATGAAATTAATTTTAAACTCACATACATCTAGATAATGCTGCCAATATATTCTTACTTGCAGTAGCTATCAATTATCAGTAGCTCCTCAGATAAGCTTAGGCTTTGGAAATCCCTCCTATATCCATACTGAAACTTGGCTACCTTAATGCAGGTCTTGTGTATACTTCCACAGCTGTTGTGAATTCGTGTGTCCAGTCTGCATGTCATGTCCTGAAAACACTGTTTGAGAAGAGTCATCCAATACCTTTGTTTCTTACAATGAATCCACTCCCTCTTTTATTGTGATCTTTGGTACTTGTGGATTAAAAATGTTATATAGAATTTCCATATAGGATTAAGCACTCCATAATCTTTTATTTTCTGCAGATTGACCACTTGTGTGCTTCTTCTGTATTAATCACTATATACAAAAAAAGAAGTTTCTCTGATGATGGTTGGGAAATAAATTAATCTATAGGTATAAAGGTAAAATAGCTCTGCATTTACTGCTTAAAGTATAAAAGTTATTGTAAATCATGGAGAGAAGCTGGGAGGTGGTAGGCACAGGTAAGATTTCTGTCTCTTCTCAGAATTCAAACCAAACACGGGGAAAGAGAGCAGGAAAGTTTTAGTAAATTCAAAGTAGATGCATCCTTTTCTATTTTATAACAAAATACAATGCTTCCTATTCTAAGTACTGTGTCCCTAACACATGAGTGCATTTTAAATATCAATGTCACTATTTGACTTGCTGCTGTTTTGATTGTTTAGGTGATTTAAACCAGTTGCTTCAGAACAAGTATAATATATTATTTTCATTTATTAAGAGGCATTGCATGAGGAGGAACTTAGTTGTTCAAATGAAAGAAGATAATTACACTCAATCCATATGTTTTTTCTTGTCTTCTGAGAAACAATCAAATGTTTCCTAAGTATTCAGCAAAGCATTGACATGTATTTCTGTTTTTAGGAAAAGATTAGTGTTAGTGAGTACTTCAGGAAATATGGCTATTAATCCCACTGGAGATAGATTTTATTTTTATCAATTAACTAATGACAACATTGCAATCTCTCTAAAAAGTGGAAGCTCAATTTTGTCAGGATTTCATGTTGAGATGGAGAGAATATTTTCTTTAACATTAAAAGAATAATTTTGTTAATAGAACCACAACTGACAGGGTTCTCAAGACATGACATTCTGCAAGTAAATACACAGATTCGACCCTACACAAATGAAAGAATCAAATGAAAGTGCCAACCCTACACTGCTGTGTAGGATTGACTCTTTCATTTCATTATGTTTCCTAATGGAATGGACAAAAAAAAGAAAGAAAGAAAAGAAAAGAAAAGGAAGAAAGAAAGAAAAAATGACATAAAATAAGA
>NW_022196897.1:28428046-28432865 GCF_008632895.1 Mastomys coucha | reverse complement strand
CCCCCCCCCCACTCACCATCCCACCCCCTCCTGCTTACTGGCCCTGGCATTCCCCTACACCGAGGCATAGAACCTTCACAGGGCCAAGGTCCTCTCCTCCCATTTTTTGATGATTATTTTGAGAAGTTCCATTGAAGAACATTTCTAGAAGAGAGGTATAAACATTTGCATCTGTAAGGAACTTAATGATATGTTTGCCTCCTGTTTCATTGATTTAATTTGTTCTTTCACAGTTATGTATATGTGTGTGTTTGTGGGTGTGTACTGTATTCTGACTACTCTCTTCCTGTGTATTGCTCCATGTCTTACACTTTACTCTACTAGTACCTTTCCCTGCTTCAAGATGTTTGTTATTTTGTGTCCCATTCAGTCTATCAATGCCTATCTGGGTGACCATTACATTTAACCTAGTCATTTTAGCCTATTTTGGGGGTAAGAGGTCACCACTCATTATGCAATTGTATTTTAGTTACTTTTGCGGTATTATGAGAAAATACCATGGCATGAAGCAACTTAGGGAAAGAAGAGTTTATTTTACCTTATGTGACACAACCCTTCCCATGACTCCAAGGTCTATGACTATCCACAGTGAGGTTACAGAACCAGAAATTAGTTCTTAACTGAGATTAGGCTTTTTTCTTCATGAATTTTATTTAATCTTTTTTTAATCAATCCAGATTTTATCCTCCTCTCAGTCCTCCTCTGACTGTTCCACATCCCATACCTCCCTCCCCACAACCCTCTATATCCATGAGGATGTCCTCACCCTCACCCCATCCTACCAGACCTCTCCATTCCCTGGGGACTCCAGTCTCTTGAGGGTTAGGTGCATCTTCTCTGACTGAAACCAGACTGACAGTCCTCTGCTGTATACATATTAGGGGCTTCATATCAGCTGGTGTATGCTGCTTGGTTGGTGGTCCAGTGTCTGGGAGATCTCTGGGATCCAGGGTAACTGAGACTGCTGGTCCTAAATTCAATCATAGAACTTTTGGTGGCTCCAGAGTAGTGGACCCACTGCTCTACCATGTTGGGCATTTTTTGCTTGGCAAGGTGGTCTCATATTTTATACGTTCACAGCTGGGTAAAGTATCAATGCTCTCTCCACCATAGTCCTAGCAGGAGGTATAACACTTTCTTGAACTCTGAAGCTCTCAACACAGAAATGTGGGCCTCACTTCAAAAGGAATAAAATATTTCAGTGATTATGGCCAGGGTACATGGATTTCAATCTTTCTAAATATACTGCTCCAACAAGGAAGCAGTTACATAAAGTTTTCATAGTAACACAATAAAGAAATTTGGTATTTCTTTGTTTAAAGAAATTTGGTATTTTTTCATTAATATATATTGGTAAAAATGTATCAGGTCAATTTCAGCAGGCATAGGACTCTCAACTCTATGCTCAAGGTCCTATATGACACCATTCTTAGTCATTTCATTGGTGGAGGATGGGGTTTTATTAAGTCAATACATTCCCAAGGTTTTAATCTGTTTACCAGGATGTTAGGTCTGATACAGAAATGGGCAATGATTGTTTTGAGGTAAAGATCCCTCTAGAGAAACTGATCAGTCTATGGATTAACAAGTTTTCCATTGCTTTTAGCAGTTGAACAGCCTATGTAGACAGTTTCTCCCCAGAAAATCATAAGGTAAAGACATGCATAAAATATAATGCCCTTAACAATTGGTTCTTGTCATTCAGTCTTGGTAGACAAGTAACCACTTACTTACTATACCAAGAGTCTATATTGCCTATGGTCTACAACAAACAATTCATAGGGAGGTTTATGTCCCAACCTCATGGCAGTGAGGTATATTTTTTAATAATTCACAGCTTCAGGAAACATCTTTTCCAGCCATGTAGGATATCACCCTTCACATTTTTTTAAAACATAGTTTTGAATTTCTCTATTAATTAGCACTTAAAAGGAAAATGAGCACCTGTAATACATTTCAAGTTTGGGAGTTTTGAGGTTGAGCTATTCATGCCTATGTGCACTGGGGACATGTGGTTTATGGAAGTAACCCGGACAATCATTCAGTGTCTTTCTCTCTCTTTTTTTCAACCTCTTTTGTAATTAGATATTTTTTCCTATAAGTTCAACATGTCATATGATCATGCTTCTAACAGGAGTTTAATTGCATGTCAACTTTCACTTATCAATATGGCTCAATACTTTTATTTTGTAGACTAGTAAGCTGTCACATATAAAGGAATGTGCAGAGATTTCCTCTTTCTTTGTTGCTTGTAGTGATTTATTTATGGACTACATAGAGATGTGGACAGACTGGAAAGTGCAGAGATTTCATTTTTCTTTGTTGTTTGTAGTGATGTATTTATGGACTAAATAGAGATGTGGACGGACTGGACTGACACAGATTCAGCCATGACATATCCTTAGAGCTATTTTGTTTTTTGCTTGTGTCTAATAATTTCATTAACATTGTGAATTTCATTGATACTTTTTTGAATTCTCATATCATATTCACCTCAAGTACTAGATTTTTTTCCTTTTTTTTCATATTCTGTTATCTCGCTGATAAATATGGTTTTACATAAGGGGCAGCACAATTACAGGTGGCAAGCAGGCTTATTAAAAAGTGAATGAAGACATCTAACAAGGAAGTTCACTATTAAGGTTTTTAAAGACATTTGGGAGGACAGCCAAGTGAACATTCATGTACTATAAGCAGAATCTTTTAAAAAAAAAAAAATCAATACCTTGCTGACTAGGCAATCAATGAGGAAATAAGATAAAAGCTAATGTGATCATTTATTGATAGATAGTACCTAGTTGAACTGTAAGTCAAGTAAGGGACATGTTCTTTGCTGATTGATAAAATCAGATAAATGGGTAATGAGAAAGAGGAGAGAGGGAGGAACTTTTTAAAAATGTGTTAATGTAGGTATAAAATAAGCCAAATTAGGAAAAAAAGTTTAAAAATAGTTCCAAAATAACATTGAAGGCTTTACAATCTTAATCTTCCAGTATAAATTGTGCGTGGTACAAGAATATTATTTTCCAGTATAGAGATGTTTAAGATTTGAGGTTTAATTATAAATTCAACTGTCATTTATACAAATTATCTTTGGCAGAAGTTTTATATGCACATAATTTTTGCCATTGAAGAGTCTATAGGGTTAAGGCAATATACAGAAGAGGGTAGCTACTGGCAAGTTCTCTGTTCAGCTGTTCAGGGGCTAGAGTCAAGTACTATGGGACAAAGCCCATAGCTTAAGGGCTCAGGACATTTGGACCAGTAATTTACTACAATTTGACTTTCACTATTCATATTGTATTGTTCTATATGCTTTACTTATTGAATTTCTGGAAGGATTACACAAGTCAAATTTTGCCTTATGTTTAGCTCACCAAAATATGTAGCAAACATTAGCTTTTAAATCCCAAATATAAAATTTTAAAATAGTAATACAAGCTCCATAATACATCCTAATAAATATTATGTATTATGTTTATTTCAATATAACAAAATCACACTATATTAATTGTGGTAAAATCAAATATATCAACATTGTAATAAAATATAGTTGTTTCTGACATTTTGGAAATTCTTGGTAATTCTAGGCAATAAGTGTAATCAATAAATAAAACTAGTGATTTCATTAGATTCATGTCAGTGGTAATCATATATGCATTTTAGTTTTACAACTTCTCACTATTTTTTCCAAGGTTGATTTGCTTTATTGTAACCTACTTCATACTTCATCAGTACATGCCAGGCTTCTAGATTTGTAAACTTCAGAAGAGAGTCAAGAAACTATGACTATATGGGTGAAATAACTCACCCTGACAATTCCAAATTATTTCGGCATCTCAATATTTTGACATAAAGTAAATATTAATCCAAAAATCACTTGTGCAGAAAGTAAAAAGTCCTTATATAAATACTCTTGGCAAAAAATAAAAATAGAAATATCAATTCTTTTGAAACAGAGAATTCAAGAATTCTGTTGAAACCTGCTTAGCACCCTCCACTGGTATCCCTTCTGACTTATCCCTTTACTTACTTTTTACTTACTTTTCCTTTTACTTACTTTTTACTTACTTTTTTCTTTTAATAAAGAGCTTAGTAATTGTTTTTTTGGAGTATTATGCATATGTATTATATGATATATGTATAATATTATGCAATCCATTGGAAGATAAGTAGTTTTTTTGTATATACATTTGGTGCGCATATGTATGTGGAGTTCATAAATTGACACTGGCTGTCTTCCTCCAGGACTTTCACTCTATTGTTTTGAGTTAGGATCTCTAAGTGGCTTATGGTTCATGTAGACTGGCCAGTCAGTGAGCTCCAAGGATTTGTCCGTCCTTGCCTCCTGAGTGCCAAACTGCAGGAACATGGTGTCATGCTTGGCTTTTGTAGGTGAATTCCAGAGATCTGAATTTAGGACCTCTCACTTCCATAAGAGACACTCCATGGAGCCCCCTCCACTGTCCTGATAACCAGTTTCTTTCTTTTTAATTAGATATTTTCTTTATTTACATTTCAATGTTATCCCCTTTCTCGACTTCTCCCCCCCTCCCAGAATGCCCCTGTCCTATCCCCTGCTTCTATGATGGTGTTCCCCTATCCTCACCCACTCCTGCCTCCTGGCCTTTGCATTCCCCTACACTAGGGTATCAAGGCATCAAGGCTTCATAGGACCAAGGGCCTCTCCTCATATTGATGCCAGACAAGGCCATCCTCTGCTACATATTCAGCTGGAGCCATGAGTCCTTTTTAAATCATTTTTTTTTTTTTAGATATTTTCTTTATTTACATGCGAATTTCTCCATCCCCAGTTCCC